>NC_044913.1:37633160-37933160 GCF_001633185.2 Quercus lobata | reverse complement strand
ATTTGTTCCAAGTTCCTTTCCAACCACACCTGTTTTAGAGCATCCTCAAAAAAAAAAAAAGTATAAAAATTCAAAAAATTACAAAACATCATTCTGGCTCTCTTTCTGGCCAAATCAAGCCGAGACAGGTAAAAAAAGAGATAAAAAAATTTCGTACAAAGTATAATTTCTACCATACCCGAGCTGGAGCATTCCAACAAATTTTTTTAAAAAAATATTAAAATAATTCAAAAAAATTAAAAATATCTTTCTACCTTCATTTCATGCCAAACCGGGCTGGGACAAGAAGAGAAAGTGATAAAAAAAAAAATTTTGTTCCGGATACCATTTCTCCCAACCCAAGTTGGAGCGTTCCCAAAAAAAAGCAAAAAAATTCAAAAAATTGAAACACATGATTCTAGCTTTATTTCAAAGCAAACTGGGTAGAGATAGGCCGAGAAAGAGACAAAAAAAATTTTGTTTCAAGTTTCATTCCTACCCTACCCAAGCTAGAGCATTCCCAAAAAAATAGTATAAAAATTCAAAAACATCATTCTGACCTTATTTACAGCCAAACCAGGCGAGGACAAGCCGAAAAAGAAAGAAAATTTTCTTACCGAGTACAGTTTTTACCTAACCTGGGCTGGAGCATTCCCAAATAAATAGTAAAATAATTCAAAAATATTAAAAATATCTTTCTGCCTTCATTTCATTCCAAACTAGGCAGGGATAGGAAGAGAAAGAGATTAAAAAAAAAAAAGCGTTCCAGATACCGTTTCTCCCAACCCAAGTTGGAGCATTCCCAAAAAAATAGCAAAAAAATCCAAAAAAATAAAAAAACAAAAAAAAAAACATCATTCTAGCTTTATTTCTAAGCAAACTGGGCTAAGACAGGCCGAGAAAGAGACAAAACAATTTTTGTTCTTAGTTCTGTTCCAACCAAGCCCGGGCTAGAGCATTCCCAAAAGAATAGTATAAAAAGTCAAAAAAATTAAAAAACATCATTCTAGCATTAATTCTAGCCAAACCGGGTCTAGACAAGCTAAGAAAGAGACTGAATAATTTTCGTTCCGAGTTCCATTCCTACCCAACCCGGGCTAGAGCGTTCCAAAAAAATTCAGAAAATTAAAAAACATCATTCTAGCTTTATTTCTAAGCAAATCGGGCCGGGATAGGCCGAGAAAGAGACAAAAAAATTTTCGTTCCAAATTTCTTTACTACCTAACCCGAGCTAGAGCATCCCAAAAAAATAGTATAAAAATTAAAAAACATTATTCTGCCCCTATTTCCAACCAAACTAGGCTGGGACAAGCCAAAAAAGAGAGAAAAATTTATGTACCAAGTATAGTTTCTACCCAACCCGAGCTGGAGCATTCCCAAAAAATTAAAAAAATATTAAAATAATTCAAAAAAATTAAAAATATCTTTTTACCTTCATTTCATGCCAAACCTGGCCAAGATAGAAGAAAAATAGATAAAGAAAAAATTTCATTCCATGTATCGTTTCTCCCGAGCCAAGTTGGAGAATTCTAAAAGAAATAGTAAAAAAATTAAAAAAAAACGTCATTCTAGCTTTATTTCTAGCCAAACTGGATCGGGATAGGCGGAGAAAGAGAGAAAAAAATTTCGTTCTGAGTTCTATTTCTACCCAACCTAGGCTAGAGCATTCCTAAAAAAAAAAGAATTAAAATTTAAAAAAAATTAGAAAACATCATTCTGGCTTTCTTTCTAGCCAAACCGGGCTGGGACAGGCCAAAAAAAAAAAGATAAAAATTTTTCGTACCAAGTGCAATATTACCATAAAAATTCAAAACCGGGCTGGGACAGGAAGAGAAAGAGATAAAAAAATAAAAAAATAAAAATCGTTATGGATATCATTTCTCTTGACCCAAGTTGGAGCATTCCCAAAAAAAAACCAAAAAAATTGAAAAATATCAATCTAGCATTATTTCTAAGTAAACAGGGCCGGGACAGGCCAAAAAGAGGAAAAAAAAATTCGTTTTGAGTTCCGTTCCTACCCGATTTAGGCTAGAGCATTCCCAAAAAAATAGTATAGAAATTCAAAAATATCATTCTGACCTTATTTCCAACCAAACCAGGCTGGGACAGGCTAAAAAAGAGGTAGAAAAATTTTCGTACTGAGTACAGTTTCTACCCAACCCGGGTGAGCATTCCCAAAAAAATTAAAAAAAAAAAATTCGTTCCGAGTGTCGTTTCTCCCGACCCAAGTTGGAGTTTTCCGAAAAAATAGTAAAAAAAATTCAAAAAAAAAACCCATCATTTTAGCTTTATTTCTAGCCAAACCAGATCGGGATAGGCTGATAAAGAGAGAAAACAATTTCTTTCCGAGTTCCGTTCCCTCCCAACCCGAGCTAGAGCATTCCAAAAAAAAAAAAAAATAGTATAAGAATTCAAAAAATTTAACAACATCATTTTGGCTTACCTTCTAGCCAAACCGAGATAGGATGGACAGAAAAAAGAGATTAAAAAAAAAAATTTGTATCGAGTAAGGTTTCTACCTTACTCGAGTTGGAGCATTCCCAAAAAAATTCAAAAAAAAATTAAAATAATTCAAAAAAAAATAAAAAAACATATTTTTGCCTTCATTTCATGCCAAACCGACTGGGATAGGAAGAGAAAGAGAAAAAAAAAATTGTTCTGGATACCGTTTCTCTCAACCCAAGTTTGAGCATTCCCAAAAAATGGCAAAAACAAATTCAAAAAAATTAAAAAAACATCATTTTAGCTTTATTTCAAAGCAAATCGTGCCAGCACAGGCCGAGAAAGAGGGAAAAAAATTTTGATCCGAGTCTCATTTCTACCCAACCCGAGCTAGAGCATTCCAAAAAAAAAAATAGTATAAAAATTCAACAAACTAAAAAAATCATTCCAGATTTCCTTCTAGCCAAACTGGGCTGGGACGGGCTAAAAAAGAGATAGAAAAAATTTTTGTACCAAGTACAGTTTCTACCTCACCCAAGCTGGAGCATTCCCAAAATAATTCAAAAAACATATTAAAATAATTCAAAAAAAATTAAAAACATACTTCTGCGTTCATTTCATGCCAAACCGGGCCAAGATAGGAAGAGAAAGAGATATAAAAAATTTCGTTCCGGATACCATTTCTCTTGACCCAAGTTGGAGCGTTCCCAAAAAAAAAAACAGCAAAAAAAATTTAAAAACGTCATTTTAGCTTTATTTCTACTCAAACAGGGCTGAGACAGGCAAAGAAAGAGACAAAAAAAATTTTGTTCCGAGTTCAGTTCCTACCCGACCCAAGCTAGAGCATTCCCAAAAAAATAGTATAAAAATTCAAAAAATTCAAAAAAAAAAAATCATTTTGTCCTTATTTCTAGCCAAACCAAGCAAGGACAGGTCGAAACAGAGATAGAAAAATTTCCATACTGAGTACAGTTTCTACCTAGCCCAAGCTAGAGCATTCCCAAAAAAATTCAAAAAAAATATTAAAATAATTCAAAAAAATTAAAAATATCTTTTTGCCTTCATTTGATGCCAAATCGGGCTGGGATAGGAGGAAAAAGAGATTAAAAAATTTTGTTCCGGGTACCATTTCTCCTAACCCTAGTTGGAGAGTACCCAAAAAAATAGTATAAAAATTAAAAAAAAAATTAAAAAACATTATTCTGCCCCTATTTCCAACCAAACTAGGCTGGGACAGGTCGAAAAAGAGAGAAAAATTTATGTACCAAGTATAGTTTCTACCCAACCCGAGCTGGAGCATTCCCAAAAAATTAAAAAAATATTAAAATAATTCAAAAAAATTAAAAATATCTTTTTACCTTCATTTCATGCCAAACCTGGCCAAGATAGAAGAAAAATAGATTAAAAACAATTTCATTTCGTGTATCGTTTCTCCCGAGCCAAGTTGGAGAATTCTAAAAGAAATAGTAAAAAAATTAAAAAAAACGTCATTCTAGCTTTATTTCTAGTCAAACTGGATCGGGATAGGCGGAGAAAGAGAGAAAAAAATTTCGTTTTGAGTTCCGTTTCTACCTAACCTAGGCTAGAGCATTCCTAAAAAAAAAAAAAGAATTAAAATTTAAAAAAAATTAGAAAACATCATTCTGGCTTTTTTTCTAGCCAAACCATGCTGGGACGAGCAAAAAAAAAAAAAAAGATAAAAATTTTTCGTACCAAGTGATATATTACCATAAAAATTCAAAACCGGGCTGGGACAGGAAGAGAAAGAGATTAAAAAAAAAATTCGTTTTGGATATCGTTTCTCTTGACCCAAGTTGGAGCATTCCCAAAAAAAAAACCAAAAAAATTGAAAAATATCAATCTGGCATTATTTCTAAGTAAACAGGGCTGAGACAGGCCAAAAAGAGGAAAAAAAAATTTTGTTTTGAGTTCCGTTCCTACCAGATTTAGGCTAGAGCATTCCCAAAAAAATAGTATAGAAATTCAAAAAATTCAAAAATATCATTCTGGCCTTATTTCCAACCAAACCAGGCTGGGACAGGCTTAAAAAAGTGGTTGAAAAATTTTCGTACTGAGTACAGTTTCTACCCAACCCAGGTTAGAGCATTCCCAAAAAAATTCAAAAAAAAAAAAAAAAAATCGTTCCGAGTACCTTTTCTCCCGACCCAAGTTGGAGTTTTCCCAAAAAAATAGTAAAAAAAATTCAAAAAAAAAAAAACCCATCATTTTAGCTTTATTTCTAGCCAAACCAGATCTGGATAGGCTGATAAAGAGAGAAAACAATTTCTTTCCGAGTTCCGCTCCCTCCCAACCCGAGCTAGAGCATTCCAAAAAAAAGAAAATAGTATAAGAATTCAAAAAATTTAAAAACATCATTCTGGCTTACCTTCTAGCCAAACCGAGACAAGATAGACAAAAAAAAGAGATTAAAAAAAAAAATTTGTATTGAGTAAGGTTTCTACCTTACCCGAGTTGGAGCATTCCCAAAAAAATTCAAAAAAAAAATTAAAATAATTCAAAAAAAATAAAAATAAAAAACATATTTTTGCCTTCATTTCATGCCAAATCGGCTGGGATAGGAAGAGAAAGAGAAAAAAAAATTTGTTCTGGATACCGTTTCTCTCAACACAAGTTTGAGCATTCCCAAAAAATGGCAAAAACAAATTCAAAAAAATTAAAAAACATCATTTTAGCTTTATTTCAAAGCAAACCGTGCCGGCACAGGTCGAGAAAGAGGAAAAAAAATTTTGATCCGAGTTTCATTTCTACCCAACCCGAGCTAGAGCATTCCAAAAAAAAAAAAAAAAAATAGTATAAAAATTCAACAAACTAAAAAAATCATTCCAACTTTCCTTCTAGCCAAACTGGGCTGGGACGGGCTAAAAAAGAGATAGAAAAACTTTTCGTACCAAGTACAGTTTCTACCTCACCCAAGCTGGAGCATTCCCAAAATAATTCAAAAAACATATTAAAATAATTCAAAAAAATTAAAAACATACTTCTGCGTTCATTTCATGCCAAACCGGGCCAAGATAGGAAGAGAAAGAGATATAAAAAATTTCGTTCCAGATACCATTTCTCTTGACCCAAGTTGGAGCGTTCCCAAAAAACAAACAGCAAAAAAAATTTAAAAACGTCATTTTAGCTTTATTTCTACTCAAACAGGGCCGAGACAGGCAAAGAAAGAGACAAAAAAATTTTTGTTTCGAGTTCAGTTCCTACCCAACCTAAGCTAGAGCATTCCCAAAAAAATAGTATAAAAATTCAAAAAATTAAAAAAAAAAAATCATTTTGTCCTTATTTCTAGCCAAACCAAGCAAGGACAGGTCGAAACAGAGATAGAAAAATTTTCGTATTGAGTACAGTTTTTACCTAGCCCAAGCTAGAGCATTCCCAAAAAAATTCAAAAAAAATATTAAAATAATTCAAAAAAATTAAAAATATCTTTTTGCCTTCATTTGATGCCAAATCGGGCTGGGATAGGAGGAAAAAGAGATTAAAAAATTTTGTTCCGAGTACCATTTCTCCTAACCCTAGTTGGAGAGTACCCAAAAAAATAATATAAAAATTAAAAAAATTAAAAATCTTCATTCTAGCTAAACTGGGCCAGGATAGGACAAGAAAGAGAGGAAAAAAAAAATCATTCCGAGTCCCTTTCCTACCCAACCCGGGCTAGGGCATTCCCAAAAAAATAGTATAAAAATTTTTAAAAAAATTATAAAAACCATTTTGGCCGAAACTGGCTGAGAAAGAGACAAAAAAATTTTCGTTCTAAGTTCCATTCCTACACAACCAGGGCTAGAGCATTCCCAATAAAATAGTATAAAAATTCAAAAACATCATTCTGGCTTTCTTTCTAGCAAAACCGCGCCGGGACGTGGTGAAAAAGAGATAAAAAAAAATTTCATACCGAGTACAGTTTTCTAACTTACCCGGGCTAGAGCATTAGCAAAAAAATTCAAAAAAAGATTAAAATAATTCAAAAAAATTAAAAACATATTTTTGGCTTCATTTAATGACAAACAAGGCTGAGATAGGAAGAGAAAGAGATAAATAAAATAAAATAAAATAAAATTTCGTTGCGGATACTGTTTCTCTCGACCCAAGTCAGAGCGTTCCCAAAAATATAGCAAAAAAAATTCAAAAACATTGAAAAACTTCATTCTTGGTTTATTTCCAAGCAAGCCAGGTCGGGACAAGCCAATAAAGAGGTAAAAAAAATTTTGTTCCAAAAAAAATTTTGTTCCAAGTTCCCCCCCCCCCCCCCCGACCCGGGATAGAGCATTCCCAAAAAAATAGTATAAATATTCAAAACATTAAAAAAAACATCATTCTGGCTTTATTTCTAGCCAAACCAGGCCGGGACAGGCCGAAAAGTAGATAGAAATATTTTCGTACTGAGTACAGTTTCTACCTAACCTGGGTTGGCATTCCCAAAAAAAAATTCAAAAAAATATTAAAATAATTAAAAAATATTAAAAACATATTTTTGCCTTCATTTCATGCCAAACCAGGCTGGGATAGGAAGAGAAAGAGGTAAAAAATAAATAAAAAATTTGTTCCGGATACCGTTTCTCCCGACCCAAGTTGGAGCATTCTCAAAAAAATTCAAAAAATTAAATAACATCATTCTAGCTTTATTTCTAGCCAGACCGGACTGAGATCGGCTGAGAAAGAGAGAAAAAATAAATTTTGTTTTGAGTTCCGTTCCTACCCAACCCGGGCTAGATCATTCCCCAAAAAAAAAAAGTATAAAAATTCAAAAAACATCATTCTAGCTTTATTTCTAGCCAAACCAAGCTAGGACAGGCCGAAAAAGAGATAAAAAAAAATTTTCGTACTGAGTACAGTTTCTACCTTACTCGAACTGGAGCATTCCCAAAAAAATTCAAAAATGATATTAAAATAATTCAAAAAAATTAAAAACATATTTTTGCCTTCATTTCAAGCCAAACCAGGCCTAGATAGGAAGAGAAAGAAATTAAAAAAAAAAAAAAAAAATTCATTCCGGTTATCGTTTCTCTCAACCTAGGTTGGAGTGTTCCCAAAAATAATAGTAAAAAAATTCAAAAAATTAAGAAACTTCATTCTAGCTTTATTTCTAAGCAAATTGGGCTGGGCTAGGCTGAGAAAGAGGCAAAAAAAATTTCGTTCTGAGTTCCGTTCCTAAACAACCTAGGATAGGGCATTCCCAAAAAAAATAGTATAGATATTCAAAAAATTTAAAAACATCATTTTGGCATTATTTCCAGCCAAACCAAGACGGGACAGGCCAAAAAAGACACAGAAAAATTTTCGTACTGAGTACAGTTTCTACCTAACACGGGCTGGAGAATTCCTAAAAAAATTCAAAAAAATTAAAAACATATTCAGCCTTCATTTCATGTCAAATCGAGCCGAGATAGGAAAAGAAAGAGATTTAAAAAAAAAAATTTGTTACGGATACCATTTCTCTTGACCCAAGCTAGAGCGTTCCCAAAAAATATAGCAAAAAAATTCAAAAAAATCATTCTAGCTTACTTTCTAGCCAAACTTGGCCGGGACAGGCCGAAAAAGAGATTAAAATTTTTTTCATACCGAGTACAGTTTCTACCTTACCCGAGCTGGAGCATTACCAAAAAAATTCAAAAATAAATATTAAAATAATTCCAAAAATTAAAAACATATTTCTGCCTTGATTTCATTCCAAATCGACTGGGACAGGAAGAGAAAGAGATAAAAAAAAATTTTGACTCTAGATACCGTTTCTCTCAACCCAAGTTGGTGCATTCCCCAAAAAATGACAAAAAAGAAATTCAAAAAATTTAAAAACATCATTTGCACTTTATTTCAAAGCAAACCTGGCCAGCACAAGCCGAGAAAGAGGCAAAAAAATTTTCGTTCCGAATTCCGTTCCTAACCAACCCGGGCTAGAGAATTCCCAAAAAAAATAGTTTAAAATTTCAAAAAATTAAAAAAAATCATTCTTGCTTTCTTTCGAGCCAAACTAGGCTGGGACAGGCCAAAAAAGAGATAAAAAAAAAAAATTTCATACCGAGTACAGTTTCTACCTTACCTGAGCTGGAGCATTCCCAAAATAATTCAAAAAACATATTAAAAAAATTTAAAAACATATTTCTGCCTTCATTTCATACCAAACTGGGCTAGGACAGGCCAAGAAAGAGACAAAAAAAAAAAGGGAATAATTAACCTTTTCATAGTTTGTAATTTTGTTAATATGGTAAGGGTAAATTTGGTAATTCATTTGGTCAAGTATTTCTCTGCTCTACTCTACCTCCAAATCTCTCCAATTTGGGGGAATTAAAATGAGGGGTTAGAAGTAGTTAGAACCCCTCCAAACCCCTCCAAATCCCTCCCCATTCCTCCCTTAAAAAAACATCCAAATAAAGTAATTTAACTTACTCTCTCTCCCTCTACTCTACTTCCTCTACTCCCCATCCATCCAAACAAACTATAAATGTCTAATCTAGTGTCAAGGATGGTAACTTTGTGTGAGTATGAAGGGCCAGCTCAATGAATTGTTGTAAAGTGATTTTTTCATACATTTCTTAGCAGCGCATTAGACCCTCCTCTTCGATAAGTGTTGCCCTTCTTCAGTTTTTGCACTTCTCTAAAATGTCTGATTCTTGCTTACTTTTGTCTTTGTTTGGTTCTTGCTACTTTGTTATACTTTTTCATAATGTTTTACATGGTTGTTTGATACTTTTTTCACTGTGAAGCTTTAACATTCTAACACAATATAGGCGAGTCAAATTTTACTGATTTACAAATTGGGTTGGGTTAGGGTCCTGGGGTTGGGAGTGGGGACATGTAGTAGTATAGTAATCTTCAATCACTCACCAGAGTCAACACTACATACTTATCTATTAGGTTTTTGTTTTTATTATTATTTTGATCAAAAAAGGTTTTTATTTGTTAGAACATATATGATTCACTTATTAGGAACATATGTCACTATTTTATGAAATTGGCTTATCCTTTGACAAAAAGCATTTTACTTGTATTTGGGTAGATTTAGGATTTGTTTAATATTTCAATTGTGTTTCAAGATCAAGTGTTGAAGACATGCAAGTCTGTCCAAGATTCAAGCTGAAGAAGTGCTATTCATTAAAGCCCGATAGCTAGCTCGAAAGCTAGCTATCCTTCGAGCTTAAGAAGTTATTCTAGCCCCATGGCTCAACAGCTGCTTGACAGACAGCTATCTGTCGAGCTTTATGAAAAACAGAATTCCAGTTCTGTTTTGACTCTAATCCGTGATTATGTGTTTGAGCCTTCTTTTCTTCTAACTTTAGACATATAAAAGGATTATTTTAAGGGTCGTCAAAGTATACACAAGTTGCACAAGTGTTGAGCAAAGTTTGTTCAAGCAATTTGTAACCGGAGACAAAGTCTTGCCCTAGTTCATCATTCTTGTGAAGAAGTTGCTGTGAATGTGCATCGTAGGGTTTTGTGACCAAGCATCTTCTTGATCTTCATCGTTGGGATGAACTGAAGAACTTTGCAGTCAACAACCTTCTTTAGTTGGTGATTGAAGTCACGTACTGGGATCCGTGCATTGGTTAGTCACGTACTTGAGAGCCGTGCATCGAAAAGAAAAATTGTCATTACAGAACAAGTCCAATTGGGTATTGGGGTAAGGGTTCAACTGTAGGTTGATATAAGGTACTGAGATTCCTTTACTTGTAGCCGCTTGTTGTGATAATAGTGGAATTTCGGGAGTAGTGACTTGAAAATCATCCGGTGGGGTTTTTGTCGTTAGGTCTTCCCCATTCGTAAACAAATCATCGTATCATTTATTTTCCGCTGCATAATTAGATTATTGGTGATTTGTTTGTGTTACCACGCGTTTGCATGTTAATTAACTTAATTAATTCACTTAGCTAAATTAATTGGTTAATTTATCACAAGGGGTCAATTCATTTTTTGCCTATCATTATTTTTTAAATAAAATCTTAGGTTCAATTTTTTCTTTGTTTCTATGTATATATATTTTTAGTTTTCTTATTATAATATTTTAATTGTTAACCAAAAAAAAAATGCAAAAAAAAAAATGTATAACTAATCAATTATGCCACAAAATATTAAGTGCATTAGTTATATTGAAGAAAATATTAAGGGAACTTGAATACAAAATCTTTGTCGGTAATTTTAAAGCAAGAAAAATATATTTTAAAAAATCGATATAAAAAGTTAAATAAATATTTATTAATTAATATTATAATATGAAAAAAGGTCTTACATAACATTGTTGCCTTAGGCCCCACAATGTATTGAGCCAGCCACGAGCATGATGATGAGAATCAACAAGCATTAAAGGATCCATTGCATGTTCCAGTTGGGCCTATTACTAGAGCAAAATCCAAAAAGATCAAAGAAGCACTTAATGGGCTGATTCAAGAGATTTTGGCTGGTTTTAACACAGGACATTCCAAGCTTGGCCCAAAGGAAAATGAAGGCGTAATAAATTTAATCCAAGCTATTGAGAGCTGATTTGGCTTAATTGGACGTGATTATGGAGTGGATTAATGGTTGATTGATTTTTCAGCTCCATACCAATTAATAGATATTTTTCCTATTCTAGAGCTGCTAATTCAAACCAAATCTATCTTAATTTTAGGCTTCTATTATTTAAAACGTTTTTTAGCTATTTTCCTATTTTGGAGTTGCTAATTTCAGATCAAATCAACTTTAATTTAGGCTTCTATTATCTCTTTTTTATATTTTCCTATTTTTAGTCATGTCTTATAAATAGCATGCACTTATTGTAATAGATGATTATTGAATAAAAATTAGAAAAAACATGAGTTTTTGCTTCTTCTCTTGGTTCTTCAAGAACTATGAACTTATCAAGGATTCTTCCTTGTGGCGTTCAAATTTTATATCTTCGGTTCGTGATTCAGTTATAATCATTGGGTCAAGGTCTGTTACTTATACAATTGATTCGCGTTTCATTTATAAACGTTGGGTCAGAGTTTCTATCAAAATCTGAATTTTAGCTTTTTTGGGCAAATATTTCAATATTATTTGTTGGGTCTCAAAGCGTGTTAATTGAGGTTCGCATCAATAATAGTGGCTACAACTATTGTACCAGACTCATATAAGAGGGCCAGATACATAACTCAAGAGACATGCCAAATAGGAGGTTTATCGAGATACATATTTTCTCCATAAAAGGGAATTTATGTCTAAAAAACATGGAGTTCGGAACCCCTCTCGATGGATTGACAATTTTTAGGAGCTTTCAGAAGTAATTATGTTGTGTGTATGCACTTGTACCTTAGATAGCACCCACATTAAAGCTTGGCTCAACATCTGTTAAAGTGGACAACTTCATGGCGAAAAAGAGAATGGTGGAGTGTAGCTAATATTTCAGAGTTCTAAGACAGCATTTTTTTTTGGCGTATGATCTGTTTCCAAAATGATTGAACTGGATTAAAATGTTTCCAATATATATATACATATATATATATATATTTTGATGAAAGCAACATTATATATTTAAGCTTTTGCATGAGAAACAATCAAACAAGTTGGGTGGAGGAGGAACTTTTGGAGCTATGAACCATTAGGTTCATCTACTGCCACCAGCTCACAAACTCAAGGTGAAGAAGAGAAGATTTTGGTGGCTAGGAAGCTGATAGTGTTTGCTCAATGCCTAGACCACTTAGCCCTAGGCCTAAGGTCCCCATTAAGAATATGGTTCTATTCCCCATTCTATTATTAAAAAAGCTCATAATTCATGTAGAGTGATACTAGGGAAACTAAGCTAATACAATCATGTGTCATCAATCACAAAATAAATATATGGGCTAATTACAACTTACTCACATGTAGTTTGACTGAAATTTAAGTTGCCTACTTATGATTTGAAATTTAGCACTTTACCCACCTGAAGTTAGCTTCATTAGGCTTCCATAACCCACCTATGACTTTTCTGTTAGAAAACAACTTTTAATATCAAAACATAATATAAAACAGATCAAAAGGCTAGGGTTTGAAGATACATTTCTCTCTCTTCTATCTCATCCAATGAACCTATGGTCGAAACTTCTTGTACCTATGCTATTGCCACTTGCTACTACTTTGTTCACTGCCACCATTTAAGATGATGGTTCTCTCAAGCCTTTGCTACAATTGCATGGCTGATTTGAGAAGGAGTTTGGGGTTTGTGTTCGGTTTGTTCACTAGTTCGTTTACTGCCACCATTTAACCCTAGCTTTTTGATTTGTTTTATATTATACTAGTTATAAGCCCATGCATTGCACAGTTTTATCGTAAACTTATAGAGTATATATTTTCATATATAGGAATTTTTTTCTTAAGCTAATTGCTAATTTCTTGAGATTTGGAGAAAGGGGTAGCACATATCTTTAGGGTAGGGTGCATCCAGTGGATCTTGTATTTTTATGTTTTTTGTGTTTTGGAATGAGAGAGACATAAAAGTAAAGCAAAATTACATATTTTAGCCATATTTTTAACAAAGGTGGGTTATAGAACTCTAACTGAGCTAACTTCAATGGGTAAAGTGTCAAATTTCAAATCACATGTAGACAACTTAAATTTCGGCTAAACTACAGGTGGGTCAGTTGTAATTTCCCCAATCTATAAAGAGTGTTGCTATTTGTAAGACCCCGCACAATGGGACATGTATCATGAACCATACAAATATGACACAAACTCAACTATACATCAATTCTTAAAACACACATGTTTATCAATTAATGACTTAAATACATGATTAGTCCGTAAAGTTTAGAGCAATCATGTTTAAGCCCTTAGATGACGTGGTCAAACTAAAAATGCTCCGTAAGGACTAAAAACAAATCGTGACTAATATCAATCACTATTAAAGTTTTTTAAGGACTAAAAACAATAGCTTTAAACTTTAGAGAAGTACTAAAATCGCTTTGGCCAAAATAAAAAAGATACATTTAAAAGTATAAAGAAAATAAATAAATAAATGAAGCCTAAGCAATCATACTCCTATTGAATGCAATATATTTGAACACAATATATTTGAATTTTGACAGAACTACAAATAAATAAACATTCATCAATCACTTTTTTTTTTCTTTTTTTTAATCCAAAAAAAGACTAAGAAAAAAGATTAAGAAATTAAATAAGAAAATAAAAATAATAAATTTAGTGTGAAGGAAGAAAATTACAATTTTTTGTCTAATAGTACGTGTAAATGAGCTCTCTAATTATTGTTCGATGGTGCGGTGGGTTCAGTTTTGATAGTTTGTTTGTAACCAATATTCTCCTCCATCTTTCTAAACCACCAAAAACAACCATAGCTATCTTTTAAAGGAAGAGTTTTCAAAACAGAAAAAGAAAAACCAGAATAGTAATAAAGACCTAACGTGTAATAGAAGAATCCAAAAACAACCAGGGAATACACAGAAACCTTGCTTATAGCTTTCTTTAAATTTTCACCTTGTAATTTTTCTTCTGTTCTTCCTGTTGTTGTTCAGGGAAGAGAGAGAAGAAGTTAAAGAGTTCGCGGTATTGGAATAAGATTATGAAAACGCTATTTGAATGTTTTGAAGTTTGGCACTTTGCTTTTGTGTTAAAACTGGAATTAGATTACACTATGTCTACATTGGTGCAATTTAAGATGCATTAGACCTTTTTCTTAGTGTAGTAATTAAAAGATAAGAAGAATAAGATTACACTGTCTACATTGCTGCAATTTAAGATGCATTATACCATTTTTTTTAGTGTAGTATACGTTGCTGCAATTTAAGATACATTAGACATTTTTAGATGAAAAAATTTAAATTGTAATCAAATTAAGATTTTTATCACCTTAGAAATTATAGGAGAAGAAAAATTATATATATATATATATATATATTTTTAAATCTAAAAATCTAAAAAAATTTATGCAATATGGTGAAGTCACTTAGCTCAACCACGGCGCATTAGACCTTTTTTTTAGATGAAGAATTTGGATTGTAATCAAATTAAGATTTTTATTCGCTTAGAAATTATAGGAGAAGAAAAATTATATATATTTTTTAAAATCTAAAATTCTAAAAAAAAAAAAAAATTATGCATATGGTGAAGCTACTTGGCATAACCACGACTTCAAAACTCAACTTTTATTATATAGTATATGATTTTGATGTTAAAAGTTTTTTTTAATGGAAAAGTCATAGGTGGGTTACAAAAGTGTAACAAAATTAACCTCAGGCGGGTAAGGTGCCAAATTTCAAATCACAAAGTGGGTAAGTTATAATTTGCTCATAAATTATTCAAACCATTAATTATATTAGATGGTTGAATCCCACTAGTCACATTCATTTGTACATTAATTTGTATGCTTTATGAAGATTTGTAGTACCTTTAGAATTTTCCAAAATTACCACTGCATACCCTTATTCACTATTCCGTTTACTGCCACCATTTAACTCTAGCTTTTTGATCCGTTTTATATTATATCTTGATGTTAAAAGTTTTTTTTCTAACGGAAAAGCCATAGGTGGGTTACGAAAGTGTAATGAAGTTAATCTCAGGCAGGTAAAATGTCAAATTTCAAACCATAGGTAGGTAAGTTGTTATTTGCTCATAAATAATTCAAACCATTAATTTATATTAGATGGTTGAATCCCACAAATCATATTCATTTGTACATTAGTTTGTATGCTTTATGAAGATTTGTAGTACCTTTAGAATTTTCCAAAATTACCACTACGTACCCTTGTTCACTTCGTTTATTGCCACCATTTAACTCTAGCTTTTTGATCCGTTTTATATTATATTTTGATGTTAAAAGTTTTTTTTCTAACGGAAAAGCCATAGGTGTGTTACGAAAGTGTAATAAAGCTAATCTCAGGCGGGTAAAGTGCCAAATTTCAAATCACAGGTAGGTAAGTTGTAATTTGCTCATAAATAATTCAAACCATTAATTTATATTAGATGATTGAATCCCACCAATCACATTCATTTGTACATTAGTTTGTATGCTTTATGAAGATTTGTAGTACATTTAGAATTTTCCAAAATTACCATTGCATACCCTTGGCATGATGACTCCACAAGTACAAGTTCTTGCGAAGGTAGGGGAAAGGGTCGAGGTTCAAGTCTTCAAGAGAGAGCTTTACACACGTATATATTTAAATTAGACTAGAGTAAAATTTTTATCTTAGATAATTTTTTTTTCCAAATTTATATGATAATAATGGTTTAAAATATAAAAAAGGCTATGAATTATTTATTTCATCTCCAAAATGGTTTCCAAAATATTAAACCAATCGAAACTCCACCCAATTGAAATCCATAAATTGTTTAGGAAAAAAAAATGTTTTGAGTTTTCAATTTTTGTAAATCAATATCATATATGGTGGATTGTGAACGCTAGCCATCTAATCTCCCATATGCCTATATTCCAAACAATCTCTATCCATTTCTTAATACCAAAATCAAAATTGAAAATTAGATTACAACTTTACTTCACGATATATAACCTTATCCAAGATGAAGTCAACCTCATTTTTAAAAGAATAATAAATTTTCATTTATTTTGGTTAAATGTTATGTTTGAACCATAATATTTGATTCTCTATATAAAATTAACTTTAGTTTGGATAGTATTAATTTATCAAATTGCTTAGTATTTTATTTAATCAATATTTAAACATTAAAGACAACACTTAATTTATTGCCATAGGAGTTAGCCCCAAACTATGAGAGAGATAGTGGTATTTTTTTTAATAGAATAGAGTCACTTTGGTCCTTCAAATTTGGGAGGTGTTCATTTTTGCCATTTACGTTTCAAAATTTTCATATGAACCCTTTATATTTGATTCCATTTTCATTTTGATTTTGCCTTCCATTTCTATTAGTAATATGATCATTAAGTGCTAGATAAATGATGTTCATCAAGGTACGTCACCAATATAATGCCAGGTGTCATTAGTTTATTAATAAAAATGGATGGCAAAGTCAATATGAAACCAAATTAAATATTAAGGGTTAAAAAAAAAAATTTGAATACATAAAGGGTTAAAAAGAAAACAACTCCTTACTTTAAGCCTTAAACTTAAAGGTAGACTTCAATAATTTTTTATCTTCTTTATTTTTTTTTTAAATGTAAGTAAAAAAAGGAAAAAAAAAAGAAAAAGAAAAAAAAAAGAGGAGAATTATATATCATTTTAAATTGACAATAAATATAAACTTCAAAGATAAATATGAGAAAAAAAGACAGTAAACTATGTATTTGGTCCATATCATTTATACAATATTTTAATTTGGTTTTTAACTTTTTAATTGTGTCAATTTGGTCCCTAACCTTTTAGTGTCATGTTAATTTAGTTTTTGCTGTTATTTCTTGGATGGAAATTGCTGACGTGACAAACAACTAAAATAAAAAATTAGTTTATTCTCACATCAACAAAAGCTAATTTTTTATTTTGGCCATTAGTTACATCAGCAATTTTTACCCAAGAGATAATAGTAAGAATTAAATTGACACAACATTGAAAAGTTAGACCAAATTAACACAATTAAAAGGTTAGAAACCATTTTTTGAATGCATTCATTCATTCAATAATATGTAAGGAGTCTTGGTACAAAGCCTCCAACTCTGGTGGTGGTGAATCTTCTAGCCAATACATTTCATCACTAATATTTTTTGCATACCTAGCTAATGAATGTGCCACCATATTCCCCCCCCCCCTCCTCTTAATACAACTAACTGAGGCATGCTGCGTCCCACTAAGGTAATAACAAATATTCTCATAAATATGTCCAAGTAAGGAGTTGTGGCAAGACAAATCTGAGATAGCTCTCATCATTTTGACGTTATCACCTTCAACTACAAGCTCTGAAAATCCAGCTTCCATGGTAAATATCACTGCTTTTCGACACGCCAAAGCTTTTGCCTCTTCACTATTTCTCACATAAGGCCTCTTAACCGACATCCCAACCATTACTTCCCCCTGTGCATTTCGGATTATTGCTCCAAACCCTGAACATTGCTGATCCGTGAACACAGCTGCATCAAAATTCATCTTGAACATATTCTGTGGGGGAGGCTTCCATTGTTGTTTGCTTGGGGTTGCATCTAAAATAGCCAAATGTTCCTGTGCCTTCTTGTATTCTTCAAGGTATTTTGCTGCTCTTTTGTTTAGCCAGCATGGATCCTTCATCTGTCTGCCGTGCACCATCGTGTTTCTCTAGTTCCACACAGTCCAAGCTTGAACAAGGAAAAGTTCCATCCCAACTGCATCTAACCTGTTCATTAACGATTCAAATAGTTGCATAAAATCATTAAAGTTAGTGGTAAATTTCTGCATCACGATGGAACTACCAACCCAAACATCTTGGGCCGCTGGACATTCTCAAATGGCGTGAATCACCATTTCTAGAGCTCTCTGACAACAATGGCATATATTATCCCTGCTTATATTTCTTTTGACCAAATTTACTCGGGTTGGCAATATTTCATGGCAAGCTCTCCAAGCAAAAACCTTCATTTTGTTAGGCACCCGTACCTTCCACAACTTCTTCCATATTTGCTGCCTTAACACTATTGAACATTTAGCCCACTCCCTAAGCACATTTCTAGCCACATGATAGCCGGACTTGACTGAGTCATTTCCATCTTTGTTATGTAGCCACACCACTACATCTATCATGCGCCTGTGGCTTAAAAGTTAAAAGCCAAATTAAAATAGAGAATGAGGAAAAAAAATCATAATTTAAATTTTAACCCAAAAAAAGAAAAAGTAGGTGAGTATTTCCACAATTGGTATCTTATTAATCATTAATCAGGCGATAAATGAGATAAGAAGTACAGCGAAACCAAACAATGTCAAACGAACATTCTAGAGTCCAGTTGGTCAGGTCGGCCTCATGATAAGGGTACTCCCGTAATTTCATTCATTCCCAGGCCCTTATATACTTTCGAAACCCCACGAATCGGTAAACTCGCTTAACGATTAAGATTTCGATCCTATAAATTTGCTTCTCTCTCTTTCTCTCTCTCAAACAAACGAGACCGACTTTATTGCTGTCCCGAATTCCCAGAAAATAATTTAAAACTTAATTTGATTTCTTTACAAAGTACAAAAATTTAAAATATCACAACGAAAAAAAAATTATAAAGAAATATAGAAAATAAAATAAAAGTAATTGGATGTCCGTGAAATCTCAGAATCCAAACACTCACAGAGAACCCTAACCCCAAAACAAAACTCCCAAACAAAACGCTTTTCTTTCCCTCCCAACCCCTCTCTCTCTCTGAAAAGTTAGACTGAACCACTTCTCTTCCTCCAGATTCAATCTCAACCGTCCGACCTAGAACCTTCAGATCTAGATCTAGAGAGTCTTCAGATCTGATACACGCGCTATGGTTGTGAACGGAAGGCCATTAAAGAGGATGAAGAGGCGCGTGACGGCTGATCTCCACGATTTCTTGAACTTTCCTTCCTTGTCTTCCATGGATGGTAAAGAAGGTGCGTTCGGAGGACCGTTCAGGACGCGCGTGAAGGAGTTTCTGACGAAGCACGCGCTTCTCCCTCCTCCTTCGTCGCTGTTCCCTCACCTGCTTACGTGGCAGATGCTGTTCCGCGTCGGAGATGTCACCGACGGCCCTGATTCGCTCCCCGATGTGGTCTACCTTGACGTAGTTGAAGAAGATGTGGCTAGATCCAGATCTGTGTATTGCGACCAGTGCCGAGTTGTTGGTGAGTCACTCACCGAGCCAATTCACCGATTCCCTAACTCTCCCTCCCTCTCTTTATTTTCTTGTTCTATATCTTACAAATATCGTAGTCATCTCGTATTACGAGATGCTTTTTTTTTTTTTTTTGGTTGCTAAGTAAGATAATACTTACTAAAATAGTGCATTCTGTGATATTATTGAGTGTTAATCAAGGGATGAATAACTGAGAATAACTTGTTGAAAGTTCTAAAAAGTTTTTTTCACTCAATTTATCGTGAGAATAAAATGGCGATATGATATGAAATAAGATATTTATTATTGAGTGTTAATCAAAGCGATGGATTTACGTGAAATAAACTGAAAAAGTTGTTGGAACCAAGCTGTGGATGTTTATGTCACTCAATTTATCGTGAAAATATCACGATATGATGTGAATTGAGATATTTTTTAGTAAATAAAATAGTGGGGATATATTTAGAAGAGTGTGGGTCCAGTTTGACATGATAAGACAAATAAAAGTAGATATGTGGGGTCCATATGATTGAAATGGATGTTATAATGTTACCCGTTTGTCATTGGCTGCTTGTATTCTTCACACGTGGCATACATGAGGACCGTGTATTATTGGTTGGAATTGGAACAGCATTCTTTCGCTGTTGCGTCACAGCTATTATTTCCTTTTGTACCCTAAATACCCTTTAAGAAATTGGATAATTTCGTGCCTTTTTATTTTTAAATTACAATTGTTTGCCCCTTATGTACCCTAAGGCTTTGATTAATTGCTTTCATTGGATTTTTTTTTTTTTGAGAAAAGCTTTCATTGGAATTAATTTTATTGATACCTATGAATTGATTTTTGTTTTTATTTTTTTACTTTTTTTTATAGATCATCACCCTATTCATTTTACTGTTTACTTTCTTTTTTATTTTTTTTTTATTTTTTATTTTTATGTTTGGACCAATGTTTGTTGTGACACGTCATGAATTCTATGCTTTTGGACATTTAGCTTTTTTTTTTTTTTTTTTTGGGATAGAATAAGGTTTGGGTTCACATGAATCTAAGTAGTAAGATGGGCCCATCTCTTTTGTTACTACTTCTAATATTAAGATGGACCCATGTGAGCTTTGGTTAAAATCACCTGAAAATTTGTGTTTAATTTTGTCTGTTGTTCTTTTTTTTTTTTTTAAATGAAAAATACAACCCTGGAAATTTGATAATTTGTTTTGGGTTTTTATTAAAAAAGAAAAAGAAAAATAGAGGTTTTTGTTCTATTTGGTTCTTGTTTGTCACTATGCAAATCATCTTGTCTGTTTTCTGAGTTGTGGGACATTGCTAAGATATAGCTTCTAAAAAGATTGCGGTTACTAACTTATTATCAAAACTTCAGGTTGGAGTGGGCATCCTGTATGTGGGAAACGTTATCATTTTATAATAAAGGCTGATGATAGTTCCATTGGTGGGTATCACAAGCCATGCATGTGCTGTGGAGATGTTTTGCATCTGTCAGAATCCAAGTGAGGACCATTACTTTTTCTCCTCTTTTTGCCCATTTTTTATTGTATGATTGAAATGTAGTAGCTCTTATGTGGGTGTCAGATATGTGATTAGTATGCTATAATCTAGCTGAAGTTTGTTTTACTTCTCTTCAATTAAATTTCAGAGGTTCAATTCAGTTATCAAGTGTTGTGACCCTAGCATATGCTGCCAAATGCACATTATGCGGAATTATGATAACTCAGTCCTCAACCATATTTTCTTAGATATACATCTTTAACTGACTTTGTCATGGAGAACTATTACGCATTTTAACTTCCTTTCCAAGTATTGGTGGTTGCGCTAAAGTGATTTTTCTATGTAATTGAGTTAAATAATGTTGTCACGTTTTATAAATTAATTTTTGCAAGATTTAGTTGTGCATATGTATATAGAAACATCTATTAGGCATATAGCTTGTCATTGATGCTTATTTCTTAGAACTGAAATTTGGTTTTCTACCATTATGTTGTTAATAAATATCATGAGAGCACTGTAACAGTTGTCGTAATTTGTTCGTTAGGAACTGTATGGACACTGAATTTTATGGCCTTATGAGAACTCTGAGATTGATTTCATTGGTGTTAAATTGGTTTAATGCAAGTATTTATACAAAAGTATGACCTTTTTGCCGCATTTAATTAGTTTGAAAAGGATGGTATCATTATTTGTGCGATGCATGATATGCCCTTTATTGCAGGTGCAAGTCATGCAACCAAGTGACTAGTACAGATGATGCTGAAGATTGGGTGTTCCACCAGTTGGAAAACACAACTCACCTTTTACATGGTGTGGTTCATTCAAATGGTTATGGTCACCTTCTTAGGGTTAATGGTAGGGAAGGGGGCTCAAGGATTCTCTCTGGATATCATATCATGGACTTCTGGGATCGCCTTTGTAAAATACTTGGAGTCAGGTTGAGATCTTTTATTGTAACTACAGCTTCTCGTTTGTTTTCTAATGGAAGTGTTTCTATTATGTTTATGAGCCAGTTAGTTTCATCTCCTCAATCATTTTCTTCTAGAATTATATTTTATATATATATATATATATATTTGCTTCCTTTTTTCCCCCTCCTTTTCCCCCCTCTTGCTATATTGTGAGAAGTTCAGTGAAACGGTCTGTTTTATAATCATTTAATTGGAAGATGTACTAGAATCACATATCATATTGGCTGCTACGGTGGCTACCTCAAAGTAGGTACATTGAAGAATGCAAAGAACATGAAAATTTTTTAATATTCATGGGGAGTTGTCTATCTATATCAATTTGTTAATTGAAGGTTCAATTAAAGACTATATGATGCTGTTTTACTTTGAGAGGATTCCTGTTTTGCTTTTCATTTGTCTCATGATGTGCTAACAAGATTGCTTGGTCTCTGTTTTTTATCATATCATGTTTCTTTCTATTTTGCCCTCCATCTTCTGATGCGAATGTGCTGATGGATGCCTTTTTTTTTTTGGAATTATGGATGCCCTTCTAGTCCAATGTTATTTTTTAAATTTAGTCGCATCTTAAAGTCCAATTTATTTATTCATTCCATGTTCATACATCAACAGAAAAGTGAGTGTGATGGATGTGTCAAAAAAGTATGGGTTAGAGTACCGGCTGCTTCATGCCATCTCCAAAGGCCATCCATGGTACGGTGAATGGGGTTATGAATTTGGTGCTGGTAGCTTTGCTCTCACCCTTGATGCCTATAAAATGGCTGTTGAAAACCTCTCCAGCCTGCAGTTGTCCATCCTTCTCTCTCGGGGACAGGAATCCTGCACTCGCCTGCAGGACACGATCTCACATTATCAGTCCTTAGCGGGGCGTAAGCTTGTAAATATAAGAGATCTCTTTTGTTTTTTGATGAGCTTGATACATGATGCCCACAAGTCTCCGTCTAGGGTCGATGATGTCCCCTGCAAGAAGCGTCATATCTCTACTTCGGCGGCAGTATTTTGTTCATGGAGTGCGACTGATGTTGAACGGGTGGAAGAAGCCATTTTCAGAGTTCTTCGTGCAGTGTCTGGCTCTAATTGGGTAAATTGCCGTCTTCTTAGAAGCGCTGTTTTTAAGGTGGCTCCTCCAGAGCTCCTAGATTATTGCCTTGGGAAACTTGGAGGGAAATTGGCAGCTGATGGTATGGTTGTTAAAGCCCGATGCAATCCTGATTCAGGAGCCCTTGAGTACAGGTGAGTGGTCATTCTGGTTGTTACATGCTGTGTTTGCTGTGAATTGGTTTAGTCGTTTGAGAAAAGAATCATATGATTGTTGCACATAGGATTTTCTTTAAGCTGTAAAAGACTGCTTAAACTTGTGATTTGGAATAAAATATCCATCCCATTGATATGTTTATCCTTTTGTTGTGTTACTTGTTTGGACTGATTGTACTTTATCGTTTACAGACTCGAGCCTGGAAGTGGTTCCATAGGTGAAACAACTGCTTGCAGTGATTCTTCGATTTCAAAGTGCTCATCTGTAGAAAATCTTCTGCAAGATCTCAGATACATGTATGAATCCTTGCTCCACCCTCAAACTATGGTAAACTATGACCCTCAGGCAACAAGGAATATTGCAATCAGCTCAGCAGAGAAGCTCCTTGACTGCAAGCACTTTGTGAAAAACTACAAGGTTGAGAACATGTCATCCATTGCAAACCCATTTGCTGTATGCCTGTCATGTCAAGTGGAGCTCATAGATGAATCTGAAGAGTTTACCACAAATCCGCCGCCGGAGTTGATTATCCTTCCCCCATATGCAACAGTTTCTGACCTTAAGCTTGAAGTGTCCAAAGCATTTCAAGAGGTATATCTGATGTTTAGAAGATTTCAAGGGGAAGAGCTAGTTGGCTTTGGTGGTGTAGATGATTCCACCCAGGTCAAACTTTTGCTAGGGTCAACTGAATCAGTTCGAGTGCGAGGTAGGTGCCTTGGGAAAAATGGACTGAGTATGTATAGAATGGAGAGGGGTGTCGAGAGGTGGACGGTGGATTGCAGCTGTGGGGCCAAGGATGATGATGGAGAGAGAATGATGGCGTGTGATGTTTGTGGTGTGTGGCAACACACTAGGTGTTCTGGTATCAAAGACTCCGATTCTGTCCCATCCAAGTTTGTTTGTCAAAGATGCAGGAATTCCAACCGAAATACCAAAGCCAGTGGACACTGCAAGGATGAGACTGTTGCTGTTGGTAGCGGAAAGAGCTTGACTGCTCCTTTTGATGTTCGCTGAGGTTTTGAACGTTTGTAAAGGTTTATTATTTTTATTTTTTAGGAGTTTTTTCCTCGGGCCAAAACAAATGTGTACATAAGAAACAGGCCAAGAAGATTGCATTAGGGCGGTCGACTTGTTTTTGGACTCCTACCTCCTTTTATCTTGTACATATTCTACCAATGACAGTAGTCCTTAACAAGAAGCGAGAAAATGAAATTAACACGAATGATCAAGAAAAAAATTAAGTACCTAATTGCTGCATTACTTCAGTTTCTTTCTTTATTTCCTTGCCATTACTTGAGTTAAAACTTTCCACCCATTTTCTTTATAATACTTCGATAGTTACATTGACTGGGAGTTTGGATTTGAATCCTCTTCTTGCTAATTGAAGAGGTAATGTTACAGCCTTACAAGTTCGTGGCCTAAAACAAAGCTTTTAAAATGCTGTATCTAATCAAATAAACATATATGTATATACACACACACACACACACTAAAGTCAATTCACAAGAAAAGATAACATAATTCATATTAAGTGGTGTAATATTTGATCCTATTCCTACATTGAGTGGTGTAACTTCAAATGGCAAGCAAAGAGTAACTCTTTTTTATTATTTTCAAGAGGACGAAATTCAGAGAGAGTTTACTGTTTTCAAGAGGGCGAAATTTCGAGAGAGGGGAGAGAGAAAACATTAGGCAAAGGTTAGAGAGCGCTAATGCAGTTTGATTCAAAATTTCTACGACAATTATAATATGACATGGTTGTTTTTCATTTTTTCTACCCTTGCATGAGATCAATTAGTCCTCATGTGTGACAATTACATCCATGACAAACCTTAACACAAACTAAACAAATGTTAGGCATGGCTGGTGATAATTAAGGGCCACCTAACGAGCCATGTTGGCTTATGGTACCAACAGAGGAGACCGCGACACTTAACGCGTTGGATGCCACACGTACTGTTGGTTGCTCCTTGTGGAAGTCATTTAATATGAATTGGGATAATTAAAAGATAGATGAGTTGATTTGAGGGGGAGAAAATGGGCTTTTGCCCATTTAAAAAAAAAAAAAAATCCAGCTTTTTGCCCCATTTCTCAAACTAATTAGGAAAATTCTCCTATTTTGAAACTCGATTTTCGAGAAAATCGAGTTTAAAAAACAAACAAAAAAAAATTCTTAACCTCTATAGTAGCGTTTTAAGGAGTCTATAGTGATGTTTTAAGGAACCATAGTGGCGTTTTGAAACTCAAGCTCCATGAACTCGAGTTCTATACAAGTTTCTTTCCTTTTTTACCTATAACTCGAGTTCATGGAGCTCGAGTTCTAAAACACCACTATAATTCCTTAAAACGTCACTATAAGCTCCTTAAAACGCTACTATAGGGCTTAACTCAATTTTGAGAAAATCGAGTTTCAAAAGAAGGGCATTTCTCTAATTAGTTTGAGAAAGGGGGCAAAATGCTGGATTGTTTGATAGAAAGGGGCAAAGGCCAATTTTGTCCTGATTTGAGGTGACTAACTTCCTAAATTTAGAGGAAAATTAGATTTTTTATTATTATTTAATTTTCTACTTAATTTTTTCATTAATGGATTCAATTTACTTATATGGTCAATGATGAAATAATCTTATCTCAATCTAATCCTAAAAAATAGGAACCAATTTATATTTAAATACAAATTGAAAATAACACAAAGTTGAACATAATTTAATAAGGCAAAAATGACCTAATACCACAGTTGGCCCAAAAATTTAGTAATTTACCACTGTTTTGGAAATATTTAGGAAAGTATCACTTTTTTGAAACTCAAGTTATACAAACTCGAGTTCCATAAAAAAGCTACCATGGCACACGCTGAGGTGGATTTTTTAATTAAAAAGTGCCACATGGAACTCAAGTTTTTTAAAATTGAGTTCCTAGTAAAAAAAATCGTCCTCTTTAAGCTCAAGTTATTCAAAATTTAAAAACTTTAAGTTTTTTGTAAAATTTTATTTGTAATCGAGTTTGCAAAGCTCGAGTGCGGTGTATGACATACTAAAAGTAAAATGTAAAAAGATGGTTGATTATATTACAAGCTGAAACATCAAATAAAACGCCAAATAAAATGCAAATACAAGAGCTCCTTCTCTTGCAGAAACTCAAATTGAAGCTGAGTCACTCTTTTTTTGCATCTTCGACCTGTTATGTTGACAAAGATCACACATTTTTTTCTTACCAAAACTTTACAAACAGCTCCTTCTCTGCTTGAAACATCAAAAAGCAGAGGCCATGTAAATGCACGACTTTTGCGAAAATCAATTATATTTTATTGTACTAGCAAATAGAGAAGATTTATTTTAATTTATATCAATGAACAGCGTTGACTAATCAGAGTGAGTGCCATGCATTTTGTGAAATTACATCATACATAATACTCGAGTTTTGCAGACTCGAGTATCAATAAAAATTACAAAAATTCCATGTTCAAATTTGAACATTTTTAAATAACTCGAGCTTAAAGAGGTCGAGCTTTGTTTACAGGGAACTCCGTTTTACAAAATTCGAGATCAAAGTGGCATTTTATAATTTTAAAAAATCCACCTCAGCGGGTGCCACAGTAGCTATTTTTATGGAACTCGAATTTTCACAAACTCGAGTTTTAAAAAGATGGTACATTGCTAATTATTTCACAAACAATGGTATATTGCTAAAAATTTCGGCCAATAGTGGTATTTGGCTATTTTGGCCCTACTAATAACATGATTCTTTTTGTTTGAGTTTCATCATTTTACATACTAAAATATTCTTAAATTTATATGTTTAGAAAATTTAAATAATACGGTTAGATATGTAAAATTACTGATTAAACACTCCTAAATTTTAGATAAATGAAAAGAAAAAAAGTAGGGTTTTTTTTTTTTTTTTTTTTTTTTTTTTTTTTTTTTCACTATATCTCTCTCACATAAGATTTTTTTATCTAACTTATTTAATTCAACCATAACCCCTTATCCATATCTCTTAAAATCAGGTACTTCTATCTCTTCTTAAAATCAGGTACTTCCATCTCTTAAATTTTAGTAACTGACTTGTCATTCAAAAGGAGAGAGGTGTTATGTCCACAACATTTTTACAAAATCTTCACAACAAATCCTAAGTGGCAGGTTGTTATTGTAGACACTCGATTTTGCACCCATAATTTAACCAATGAAGATGGCTAGAGTGACCATTCATATACCCGACATTTAGAGTTGCATTACATGCATTAATTCATTCATTGCACATCATAAAAATGATCTTAAGGTTCTAATGGTCGTGACGGTGTGTCTGATTTCCAAATTGGACTGTTAGATTGAAAGATATCACATGATCAAGTTTGCATGGTCTGCATGCATTTTGTTTAGGTAGAGCCGACCACGCATGAGTAATTTAAATTAATTCTAATTGGTTAAACAATTAAAATTAATAAAGTAATTTTATGATTGATTGTTAGTCGGTGTCAAAAATAGACTTGCTTGCATGGGAATAAAGTGGATAATTAGATAACAAAGAAGTTGAGGATAATCAAGACTTTTTGGAATATTTATCTACAAGATTATTATCACTTTAAAGACCTGAATATTCAGAAAAAGTGATTAATTTTTAGAAAACGGATTAAAAATGCGTCTAAGTACAATTCCCGGCTAAAAAATCCTCAAAAATGAGTTCAAATTGGACCAAAAGTCAAATGCGGACTCAGCACCCAAGAAGGCCATTCAGCACTTTCCAAGTGCTAATTGGAACAAATTGTTGGCACGGCTCGAGGACTCCTTGATTGAGATAATACCTATCTTTTACAATTTTTTAGAGATAAGGACGTGTTCCAATTCGTATATGATCTCATTTTTAAGCATCCCAATCTCTACAAATAGAGGAAACAAATCAGAATTAAGGGCTCTTCTCTTCTAACTTTTCAATTCCCTTTACATTAAAGACGTTCTGGAGGCTTTTACTTTAGGAACTTTTTTTTTGTAAGTAAAGTATTTTAGGCTTTAAAGATGTGAACAAATTTCTTTGAATCCTAAAATATTCTTTCATTAGAAGAGCACATTCATGCAAGAGGCATTTTGTTTTTCTTCTTTCATTAATTTTGGTTATTGTTTGATGCATGAATATGTTTAGCATATTTTTATTATGTTTAGTTCTTGATATGGTCACTATGCTTAAATATGATGCTAGAATTTTCTTTAACATGTGCTTAGGTGATTGCTTATTGTACTCTTTTTCTTAAGTTTCAAATTCTGCAATGGCTAACAAAAATTCTTTTATGAAAACCAAAAACTGATTTGTATTTTCAGATATGATTTTCTCTAAGCTCAAAAATTGATATGTATTTTTCAGATCTGGTTTTTTAGTGAAAAACTGATCTGTATTTTTAGATATGATTTTCTCCAAACACAAAACCTAATCTATATTTTCAGATCTGATTTTTTAGCTCAAAAATACAGATTTGATTTTTTTTAAACACAAAAACTAATTTGTATTTTCATTAAATACAGATCTAATTTTTTAAACACAAAAACTGATCTATATTTTCATTAAATACATATCTGATTTTTTTAGAAAAGGTTTTCTTTGTTACAAAATTGCAGAGTTTGAAATTTAAAAGAAGAAATTGAAAGTTAGGTTGAAGTCTTTTTTTTTAAACATATGATGCATGTATAATAAATTTATCTCATGAATGTGGATCCTCTTTCAAAAAGTCTTTTTTTTTTTTCTTTTACATCAAAAAAATAGATGCGATTTTTCTTGATAAAATCACCTTTTTTTAAAAAAAAAAAAAAAAAAACTTTACACAACAGATCTGATACTTTAAAAAAAAAAAAATCTTATTCTTTCTTTTACATAAAAACAAATTTGATTTTTCTTAACAAATCCAATTTTTTTTTTTCACAAAACAAATATGATTTTCTTCACAAATCCAATTTTTTAATTCACAAAACAGATTTGATTTTCTTTGCAAATCCAATTTTTTTTATTCACAAAATAGATCTGAGTTTTCTTGAAAAAGAGGACACATCCATAAGGTAAATTTATTTAAATTAATTTTGTCAAGTGTGCGTCGTGTGTGTTCAACATATTATTTAACATCATGCAGAAAAGGGGTATATTGGTCATTAGAGTCTAGAAGACCAGACTCTGTTTGAGCGAAATGGGTGCCTAACACCTTTCCATTCCGTAACCTAGCCCCCCGAGCTTAGGGTTTTTTAAATAGGTAGATTAGTGTTTTGTCTATTTGATTTTGGTAGATTGTAACTAGGACCAAAGATTTGTATTCTTTTGTATAGATTTTAACTAGGACCCAAAGTCTTGTAAGTTAAAATTTACCAAAATTGTACTTGTCTTTATTCAATCAATGACATTTGGAGAATTTTGAACATGTAACTCTATTTATTTTTTCTTATTTTTTGTATATAAAAAATAAGTGACAACTCCACACCACTTACCCAAAAAGAGAGGTGCCCTTTAAAAGCACCTAAATATCTTTTTTGAGAGCACCCAATTTTCCGGTCTCTCATAATGGCGACTCCACTTAGGATGTCGAGGGCTAAGCTTCTTGTTAGACTTTAAGTGACCAACTATATACCCTTGTCTTTTGCATGATATTGTTGTTTGTTTGTTTGTTTATGTCATGAGATGTTTGTATGATATTTTTTTAACTTTACACAAAACATATCTGATACTTTTTAACAAAAATCTTATTCTTTCTTTTACATAAAAACAAATATGATTTTCTTTACAAATCCAATTTTTTTATTCACAAAATAGATCTGAATTTTCTTGAAAAAGAGTACACATCCATAAAGCAAATTTATTTAAATTAATTTTATCAAATGTGCGTCGTGTGTGTTCAACATATCATTTAACATCATGCAAAAAAGGGGAATATTGGTCACTAGAGTCTAGAAGACCAGACTTTGTCTGAGCTAAATGGGTGCCTAACACCTTCCCATTCCGTAACCTAGCCCCCGAGCTTAGGGTTTTTGGATAGGTAGATTAGTGTTTTGTCTATTTAATTTTGGTAGATTGTAACTAGGACCAAAGTTTTGTATTCTTTTGCATAGAATGTAACTAGGACCCAAAGCCTTGTAAGGTTTAATTTACCAAAATTGTACTTGTCTTTATTCAGTCAATGACATTTGGAGAATTTTGAACATGTAACTATATTTATTTTTGGCAAAAATACAAAACTGACCCTCTAACTTTCACATTTTTTCATTTCAGTCCTTTAAGTTTCAGTTTTGTCAATTCAGTCCTCTAACTTTCAATTTTTGTCAATTCAAGTCTCCGTTACAACTCAGTTACTACTGCCGTCAAAACCACAAAAACGACGCCGCTTTTCATGTGTTGTTGTTATTGTTGTTGTTGTTGTTTTTTTTTTTTTTTTTTTTTTTTTTTTTTTTTTTTAAATTCGGAATTAAAAGAAAATAAGAAAAAATATAAAAAAAAGAAAAAAAAAAAGAAAGAAAAGAAAGAAAGCATTAAGGGGACCTCACTGGGAGCACTCTGCTTCGACATTGAAGCAAACGACGCAAACACATCATCATTAATCGGAGCCGAAGCAGAGCTCTTCGAGCCAGGCATTCCACCAAACACATCATCAACACCATAAATAGGCACCGTTGAAGGCTTCCCATTCCAATTATTCGAAAATATTGAATCGTAGTCGAACGAATTAAATTGGTTTGTGGATTCACCAGGTGCCCGAATAACAAATCATCAAACCCACCAAAATTCTGGGTTTTGGAATTGCCGTTGGATTGAAAGACCCCAATTTGATCATCGAAGAAAGACCCAAAAGCAAAATTTTAATGTAGGGAAGATCTGGACGAAGAGGAAGAGGGTTTGGGGTTTTGACCCAAATTGAATCCGAAATTCCAAGTCTGGGCATCACTTGAACTTATGGTTGTTTCGAAGCGGCCATTGGAGCAGCTTTTCCTTGAGGCTTCAATCCAAACCGCGGTCGTTCCCCTTAATGCTTTCTTTTCTTTCTTTCTTTTTTTTTTTTTTTTTTTTTTTTAATTTTGAATTTATAAAATAAAATTAAAAAAAAATGCAAAATGGCGTCGTGTTGGTGGTTTTAACGGCAACAAACTGAGTTGTAACGGAGCCTTGAATTGACAAAAATTGAAAGTTAGAGGACTGAATTGACAAAACTGAAAATTAGAGGACCGAAATGAAAAAATGTGAAAGTTAGAGGGCCAGTTTTGCATTTTTACCTTTATTTTTTCTTATTTTTTGTATATAAAAAATAAGTGGCGAATCCACACCACTTATCCAAAAAAATAGGTGCCCTTTAAAAGCACCTAAATCTCTTTTTTTGAGAGCACCCAATTTTCCGGTCTCTCACAGTGGTGACTCCATTGAGGATGTCGAGGACTTAGCTTCATGTTAGACTTTAATTGACCAACTATATACCCTTGTCTTTTGCATGATTTTGCATGATATTGTTGTTTGTTTGTTTATTTATGTCTTGAGATTTTTGTATGATATTTTTGTTGGTGTTGTCATGTTTGTTTGTTAAGAGCTTTCCCTAATTGTCATAGTGTATGGCATCAAAACAAATATATATGCACCCATCTCAACATATTGTGGTAGTAACCATGGATCACCGGTCTTCATTAGATTCGGGTACCCAATGGTGAACTCACCAACTCATAGCCCAAAGTCACTGGATCACTTCTTGTTGACTATAAAAGATAGACCATGCCATTTGGACCAACGTAATGTTCATTACATTACAAGTTAGGAGGTGTAACATCCTAGCTATGGGAAACAATGAAACAACAAACCCACCCTACAATGTAATGACTTAGAATCTACCTTTAGGCCAGTCCATGTTAAAATTGCATTGCATGTTATGTGTGTTTGTTTCGATGATTGATTGATGTAGATGGGGACCTAGCTTTGATTGACCCAATTGAGCCTATTATTAGAGGAGAATTTGATCAAAGGGAAGACTCTAAAAAGAATCCAAGGATGACACTCAAGCTAATAGTTCCAATTCCAAGCCCATCACAGTACTGAGGCCTGTCAGCATAGAAGGCATTCCACAGTGGCAACATCACAATATCAACTTACAAGGCAGCCCAAGCCACAAAAAGTCTGAAGACTCCATCACCATGGCAGAAAGGGAAGAACATCTGAACACTAAAGAACTCATGAACACTTAAAAGCTACTGAACACCATGGTAGCTAGTCAAATCCAGTTGAGAGAGGACATGAACCTTATGGTACAACAATTTCAGAACTTGAAGAGTGGCCAATAGGAGAATGAGACTGACCATAATCCTCCAACCATGGAGAGTGAGAAGAAGACCAACAAGAGGATAAAAAAAATGGAAGAGATGATCAAAAGAGCTCGCAAGATGGAAGACCTCATGGACTACCAACCACTCTCACTTTTCCTTGATGTGAGACTACCTCCCAAGTTTAAGATGCCAACCTTGGACAAGTTCGACAGGACTGGCTGCCTAAAGTCCTATTTGAAGATGTATATAAGGGCCATGCAGCCCCTAGAAGTAACTGAAGAACTACTTAGTCAATTGTTTCAAAACACCCTAACTGGGGCCACTCTTAGGTGGCTCCTCAACCTAGATGATGCTAGAGCAAGGAGTTGGGAGGCCATCTGTCATGAGTTTCACAATCAATACAAGTACAACATAGAAGTGGATATGACAAGGAGAGACTTGGGGACCACTAAACAATAGCCAAAGGAGTCCTTTTCCACCTTCATAACTAGATGGAGAGCCAAGGCAGCCCAGATGATCACAAGACCTAGTGAAGAAGAGTAAATCCAAATGGTGCTGAAGAATTTGTTACCCATATTCCACAAGCATCTTTTTGCCCAATACTTTCCAAACTTCAAATCCTTGGTTATAATTGGTACTCAAGTGGAAGATGCTATCAATAATGGCATGTTGAAGAATGAAGAAGGCTTCATTTTTGAGAAAGTTGCAACCAGCACCACCAATGAGGAGGCAATCAATGTTGTGGTTCCCCAAACATCATCATCTATCAATTCTAGGCCTCGAAGGAAGTTTAATGAACTCCATGTGCCTATGAGCCAATTGTTTGAAAAGCTCAAACTTGAAGGGCATCTTTGCCCACTTGAACCTCGACCTCCTCCAAGCCCACTGCCTAAAGGTTACAAGTCACATGAGTTCTGCAAATGTCATCAAGAACCTGGCCATCAGACAGACAAATGCATCAATCTACGACATGCCATTCAAAATTTGATTGACAAACAAGTCATTACTCCGCCATCATTGGCCAGCCATCCAGACTTTGCTTGAATTTCATCTTACAAGTTTTTAGATTGGCTCTTTGGTTTTATTGTTTATTTAGCATTTTCTTTCTAGTTGGTCATTTACTCAATAATATCCATGTTATGTTTGATGCATTTGATTCATCATGTTGTTCATATGTACATAAAAAATTCATAAAAAAAAAAAAGAGATTTTTTTTTTCAAAAAAAAAAAACTCCAAGATTTTCCCAAAGCCTCCCTTTCAAAGACTCCAAATTTTTTTCGAAAGCCTTCTTTCCAAGAGAGTACAAGAAAATCCATTTGATAAAACGTTTTCCAAATCATGATGATTAATTGCTACCAATCAATTTATTCCAAAGAGGGATTTAACTTCATTCAATCCATGTAAGGACTTTTGCTAAACATTTAGAATATGAGAAGAAAAGGTCCTAAAAGGCAATGAAAGAAATTCATCCATTCATCAAAAATTTTTCAAACCACATACACTCAATCCCAATCTCTATAGAATTTTTCACATCATAGGAGCATTTATACTTCTATTCCAAGAATAATTTATTAAAAGAGTTTAAGTCACTGTACTTACAAGAGAGCATCACTAGGGATAGGAGGCCGCCTTCGGTAACCATATTATTCCTTGACACCTATTACAATAATTATCCATTGCTAGTCAACTTGAGCCTTTAAACATTTAGCCTATTTTTCAAAGAACCCACTAAAAACTTAAACCTTGGGTGGGAAAATTAAGTATGCATGCTTAAATCTCAAGATGAGGAAGTGTTGACCTTATGGATTCAGCAGCACTTGGTAAGATCCTCAATGAAGACAATGAGATCGATGAAGAGTTCATCAAGTTCAGAAAAGAGAGAGTTCATTAAAGAAAGGGATAATTCACTCCATCAAGCTAGAAAGGAAGGAAATCCATCAAGGAGAGATAAGATTTTGAGAAAGCATCAAACTATGAGAAAAAAGAGAAGGCCATCAAACTAGAAAAGACTTCAACCAAAAAAAAAAAAAAAAAGAGAGAGAGAGAAGTGAATGCAAGAATTTTCATCAAGTTGTGAAAGAATACTGATTCATCAAAAATCATTCAAGTTGAGAAGGATGAACAAAAATGAAGATTCATCAAAAGCAAAATTCAATCAAATTGAGGAAGACGAGGAAAAGAAAAAGTAAGATACATTTCATCAAAAAAAGTGTGTTTAGTCAAGTCAAGAAAAATGAAAGTGCATTAGAAAGGATAAGAGGGTATCAAGGAGAAATGCAAATTCATCCAAGAAAGATGGAAGTCTGTCAAATTGAAAGAAACAAAAAATGCAGTTGAGGGAAAGCCAATAAAATTCCAAAAAAAAAGCTCACTAGGCTGAAAACTCGAAAGGACGGTCTAGGCAAAAATTAGAGAAAAAAAAAAGGAAAAAAAAAGAAAAAAAAAGAGCTTGCTAGGCTGAAAATCCGAAAAGGTGGTCTAGCCAAAAAATTAGAGCAAAACAATTCAAAAAAATCTATCAAAAAATGAGAAAAACAAAAATGAGAGTGAGTGATCTGACCACCATAAGATAGGATGCTAAGAAGGCCAAAAAGAGAAAGTTGTCAATCTTAAAAAAAAAAAAAAACAACAACAACAACAACAACAACAACCAAGACCAAATGAAAGGAATCAACGAAGACCAATGAGAATATGATGAACATGAAAAGGATTTTAGCACAAGAGTCAATGATGGAAGATGTGGAAAAAATCTTCCAATGCTTGAAATTAAAGTATTGCATACTTGGGGAAATATCATAAGGGTTTTGAGCCTTTTATATCCTTCCTTTCAATAACCTGAACCAGGCCTACATTACAACTTTTGAATAAAGACCTCCTTGAAGTCTTGCTGATTAAAAGCACACATTTAGCTCTGATAATATTTTTTTCTTGGATTAAGAAGAAAAACTACACAAGATTATCAAGCCCCACTGGCTGTTATCTTTAAAAGAAAAAATTTCACAAATTCTCAAGTGACTGATTTTTTTTTCTTAAAGCTCCAAACACTCACTTTGTTTGCTTCGAGCAGAAAATTACTCTCAAGAGAACAAATTTCCAAATTCTCAAAAATTTTCAAATCTTCAAACTTAGGATTTTCCCTTTTTTTTGCTTGTTCCCAACCTATGTGATTCCCAAGCATTTTATTTCTTTGATTGTCTTTGAAGACTTAATCTAAAAATTTTCAAAATGAAGAAACAAATTTGATTACATGTTTTTAATGATTTCAAATCCTTCCTAGCCAATGAGATCGAATTAACAAATGAATATTTGGTCAAAGAGGTTGTTCAAAGGATCACCTTTTGTTCATTTGAAAAAGATAAAATTTCAGAAAATCTCATTCTAAGTGAATTGATTTTTTTTCAAAAAAGAAAAAAGAAAAAAAGAAACTCATTTAAAAAAAAAATCATTTTTCAAAAAAAAAAAAAATCATTTTTTCGAACTACATTTGGACCTAATCCTCTATGAGAGAGGTACGTAGGTAGCCTTTTCAAAGGCCCGATCATAATCACCCAAAAAGAAACTTCATTTCAAAAAGTAAGATTTTTCAAAACTTCAGTTTTCAAAACTTTTTTCGAACTATGGTTGGACATGATCCTCTATGAGAGAGGTACATAAGCAGCCTTTTCAAAGGCCCGGTCACAATCACTCAAAAAAGAAACTTCATTTCAAAAAAAGAAGATTTTTCAAAATTTCATTTTTCAAAACTTTTTTTTCGAATTATGTTTGGACCTGATCCTCTATGAGAGAGGTACGTAGACAGCCTTTTCAAAGGCCCAATCACAATCACCCAAAAAAGAAACTTCATTTCAAAAAAGAAGATTTTTTAAAATTTCATTTTTCAAAACTTTTTTTCGAACTATGTTTGGACTTGATCCTCTATGAGTGAGATTCGTAGGTAGCCTTTCTAAAGGCCTGGTCATAATCACTCAAAAAACATTTTTTTTCAAAGGCTCAAAATCAAAACATTTCTTTGTGTGAATTTAGGCTAGGAGCATCTGTTTTGCATTAAGCATATCATCAATTTTCTGTGCAAGCATGTCTAAACTAGGGGCATTGGCCCAAAACATTTTTTATAATAACTAATTACTAACAAGCTCATGGAAAGAATCTTTTGCAAGAGGTAGACATGGATCTTTCATCTACAAAATCTACAATGGCTAACAAAAATTCTTTTATGAAAACCAAAAATTGATCTGTATTTTCAAATATGATTTTCTCTAAGCACAAAAACTAATCTGTACTTTCAGATCTGATTTTTTAGCTCAAAAACTTATCTATATTGTCATTAAATACAGATCTGATTTTTTCTAAACACAAAAACTGATTTGTATTTTCATTAATTATAGATCTAATTTTTTAAACACAAAAACTTATTTGTATTTTCATTAAATACAGATATGATTTTTTTAGAAAAATTTTTCTTTGTTACAAAATTGCAGAGTTTGAAATTTAAAAGAAGGAATTGAAAGTTAGGTTGAAGTCTTGTTTTTTTAAATATATGATGAGTGTATAATAAATTTATCTCATGAATGTGGATCCTCTTTCAAAAAGTCTTTTTTTTTTTAAAATTCTTTTACATCAAAAAAACAGATTCGATTTTTCTTGATAAAATCACCTTTTTTTTTTTTTTTTTTTTTTTTTTTTTTTTTTAACTTTACAAAAAACATATTTGATACTTTTTAACAAAAATCTTATTCTTTCTTTTACAGAAAAACATATATGATTTTCTTTACAAATCCAATTTTTTTTATTCACAAAACAGATCTGAATTTTCTTGAAAAAGAGGACGCATCCATAAGGCAAATTTATTTAAATTAATTTTGTCAAGTGTGCGTCATGTGTGTTCAACATATCATTTAACATCATGCAAAAAATGGATATATTGGTCATTAGAGTTTAGAAGACCAGACTCTATCTAGGTGGAATGGGAGCCTAACACCTTCCCATTCCGTAACCTAGCCCCCGAGCTTAGGGTTTTTGGATAGGTAGATTAGTGTTTTGTCTATTTAATTTTGGTAGATTTTAACTAGGGCCAAAGCTTTGTATTCTTTTGCGTAGATTGTAACTAGGGCCCAAAGCCTTGTAAGGTTTAATTTACCAAAATTGTACTTGTCTTTATCCAATCAATGACATTTGGAGAATTTTGAACATGTAACTATATTTATTTTTTCTTATTTTTTGTATATAAAAAATAAGTGGCGACTCCACACCATTTACTCAAAAAGAGAGGTGCCCTTTAAAAGCACCTAAATCTCTTTTTTGAGAGCACCCAATTTTTTGTTCTCTCACAATTACTGGTTGTTATTGTTAGGCCAACAAATTAATCTTATAGTGTTAGGAAATTTGAACCAATAACCACTAACCACCTATGATTTGTTGAGAAAATGTTGTGGACATAGCACCTTTCTCCTTTTGAATGGCAAGTTAGTTTCTAAAATTTAACATAAATAAATGCCTCTCTTCCTTTGTTTAATCTTTTTTATAAAATTAAAAAAAAAAAAAACCTTTTTGTTTCTCTTAGAGGAAGTAGTTCTTTCCTATAAGGTAATTTTTTTTTTAGTGTTTTTTTTAATCATTTTATTGCTATATGATTTTTAGTTGCTTCTTTTTCTTTTATTTTTCTGAAAATTTTTGAAACTAAACCAAAAAAATGCCTCATCACACACGCGAAGCGCGTGTGGTGAGGCTAGTTTCAAATAATATCTTAACATGCAATTGAAAAATTATTTAAATTTCAAATTTTGAATTGGTAAGTTGATGAGACATAACGTATATGAACAGTAAACATTAACACATATATGAACATTAAAGACTATGTTTGGCTGGAGGGAAGATGAAATGATAGAAAATAAGGGGAGGGAAGGAAAACTATTCTCCCTTTTCTCTCTCTCCCTCTTCTTTTCTTACTTTTTATCTGTCGTACCCCTATTTTGCCAAACATAATGAAACATTTTCGACTGCAAAGTTGTAGGAAGCGTCGGCTAATGGACTAGCTATAGTGCATTGACCCGTACACGAAAAAAAAAAAAAAAAAAAAAAAGCATGGTACCAAATTACCAATACCACACTCGTGGAGTTACAGTACACAGACATGCATTTGGAATATGAATGATGCCAGCACCACTTGAGTTAGGCGTGTGCAGAGCACTATACAATGAAGTGTTAAATTTCACGCGCAATTCCAACTTTGATTGGAAAATAAGTTTCCACCACTTCACTTTCACTGGACAAGAAAAGATGGCCCAGATCTTCCTTTCTCAATGGAAGCCAGCTGCATGCACTTTTTAATCCCACCACCCCCACTTTCATTTGCCTTTCACTGTTGTCTTTCCTTATATCGGATTGAGATCACCCGCACTTTCATTTGCCTTTCACTGTTGTCTTTCCTTATATCGGATTGAGATCTAAGGTATTTTACCTAAATAGTTACAAAAAGAAACTTTCAATCTCAACCATCAATATAAATAAGGTAAAATATCATTTTCATTCCTAAACTTTTATAAAAGTTTGTTTTTCGTCTCTAAATTTTCAAAAGTTCGTTGTTCGTCCCTAAACTTTACAAAACATTTTACTTTTCATCATTCTGTCTATGTCCGTTAGTTTATGTCTTATGTAGCCTAATAGAATGATGATGTAATATCTGACTTAGACCATATTATTTTATTTATAAAATTATGGACACATGACAAAGAGTTATTGACACATGGATTTAAAAAAAAAAAAAGGTCATATTTTAATGTAAGCATTTATCAAGACCTAAAATAAAAATTCAAAACACCAAAAATATCAAAATCCTTAATATATAAGCTGACTATTCATCTCCTCCAATCTTTCACTGACAGCTTCGATTCAAGCTCTATTCTTCGGCAACCACCACCCACCCATGTTCTCATTGGTTTCATTTCCATCCATCCAAACGTTCATCCTTTTTTTTTTCTTTAAATGATGACGGGCACTAGAGAAAGAAGAAGGGTCGGGGATGACGACAATGACAACAAAGTAGTGGGTTTCATAGCAACCAATAAATAGTGGCCTTTTACGAATTACAAAGACTTTCATTGTTGTCCATAAAAAATCTGCCCTCACTTGCACACTAGTCCACGCTACAAGGAGATCTGCTATTTTTTTTTTTTTTTGATAGATGGATTTTTTTTTTTAAATGCCTTGTTAGTTTGTAAGGATGCCATGTCACAAAATATTTAATCTATGTGTGCCAATAACTCTTAGCCATATGTCCATAATTTTAAGAGAGGTGCTACGTTCACAACATTTTCACAACAAATCATAGGTGGTTAATTGTTATTGATTCAAATTTGAAACTAACACTAGGATTACTTTTTTGCCCCAACAATAACAACCGGTAACAACCTGCCACTTAGGATTTGTTGTAAAAATGTTGTGAAAATGTTGTGGACATATCATTTCTCATAAATAAAATCATTTGGTCCAACTTAGCCAGTTTGTAAGGATGCCATGTCACAAAATATTTAATCCATGTGTGCAATAACTCTTAGTCATATGTTCATAATTTTATAAATAAAATCCTTTGGTCCAAGTTAAAATACTACACATCATTTTGATAGGACATAAATTAATAAACATAGACAAAAGGATGAAAAGTAGAACATTTTGTAAAGTTTAGGGACAAAAAATGAATTTTTGAAAGTTTAGGGATAAAAAACAAATTTTTATGAAAGTTTAAGGACGAAAATGATATTTTACCCATATAGATATCAACCCAGTTGCTCACACATTATTAATTTGTTATTAGCCAAACTAAGGGAAGTCAAATTAGTAAATTCAACAAATAAAAGTTCAAATTCTTTAATTAATTTATTTATAAAAATTAAAGTTTCAACTTCTAGTAATTATTAATTAAATAATTTGTTGCCTTGCCACTCCTAGAAATTTCCATGTCAAAGCCAGGATATCAATCTTAATATCCTAATTTAATTTCTTCAAAGAAATTTATTTAATATTTCCAAAGTAATGTTCTCTAATTCTCACATAAATGATGGACCACATAATGATATAATTAGTAAGAATTACTATTATTTTAAAGAAGAAAGCATTCCTTTTGAAATACTTAATAAAAACTCTAAGTTTTTATTTTTTATTTTATTTTTTTAGAGTTTCAATCTATACCATCTGCTTCTGATTATAGTTTTTTATCATCAAACCAAGACACTAATCAGTTTTTGGTGTAGGCGGGAATTGAACCCCAGTTCTTTTATTCAACCATAAAAATTTTTACCAATTGAGTTAACTAGAATCCACATAAATCCTCTTAGTTAGTCTAGAGATAAATCTTAGAGAGATATTTGAGAGAGAGAGAGAGAGAGAAAGATTGTGTTTTTGGGAAATAAAAAAAAAAAAAATCGATTTCTATTGTTTTCTTGTTTTCTTTCCTAAAACTTGATGATTATTAGTTTTTTTTTTTAATTCTTTAAAAAAAAAAAATGCTCATCGCCTCTAACCACAACATTTTTAACAATCTCACCAGCACAGTCTTCACATTCGTAAATAATTTTATAGAGGCAGACGATAAATAAATAAACATTCTTTCCACAATCTCATCACCAACCCTTTTGTAAAATTTTGATATTTATCATTTTTGTCATGAATCTTTTCATTCAACTTACACTTCTTATTGTTTCCAACATAAACATCTAAAGTTCAAATTAAAAAAGAAAAAAGAAAATACACACATATACATACCAGGAATGATAAGGGTATTTTTGAAATAAAATTGGGATCCTTAAACAATAGAGCTTGTCAAGAAAAAGGTATCGTATCAACAATTAGGAACCATCTGGGACCCCACACCCTACACCAACAGGAATGCCGATGGTTACATAGACGGGTCCAGATGAAGCTGATGGATGCGTCCCCTTACTAGACTGACAGATGACCCCTACTGACGGAGAGGCATACTGACAGGTCCTACATGGCATTACGTGGTCTACACACATATTCATATATGGAAACATCTTGCGCACCATGCACAAAAACCCTACCACATGATTTTCACCTTCCTAGAATGGAAAGTATCCCCAAGATCTTGATAGTATTAACTCCACCTTCTCCTTTAAGGAAAATCCCTGTATTTTAGGGATCTAGGTCTCCTCCCCACTGCTATATAAGCGTCAATCCTCCTCCTTTCCCAGGTATGTTGAAAATCCCTAACTCTCTTACTATAGAGTTCTTAGAGATTTCTTATTCATTGACTTAACCATCAGAGGGTCTTAGACTGGTACCCCACCAGAGCCTTCTGTTTGGTTCTTGTTTTCTTATTCTTTAGGTACACATCGATGTGATTGGGAGCCATTAACCTACTAACAATTTTCATGCATCATCAGTTGGCGTCGTCTGTGGGAAATGAGTGATTAGCCATATCACTGCTTTTGAGACAAAGAGTTGCATGGTCTAGACGCGATCAATGGCCACCATCAACCAAGAGACAGGGAATCCCTCCAACGCCTTGGAAAGGCAAGTACAGACCTTGGCAGCAACAGTCAAATGGCTTACCCAACTTAACTAGGAGTTGGAGCAACAACTAAACCAAAGGAATGAGTGACGTCCCGAAGACCAGCGTGTCAAACGGGACAACAATGAGCAGAACGGTAGTCATCTCTTGATAGGGGACTGCCAAGAGAGGGAAGATCAGAAGAAAACAATGTCCCTAGCAGACGGGACGGACTAGAGGACACCAACCGCCCATTAGAATTGGAAATCAGCGCAATGCACATGGCCTAGGATATACAGTTGATGAAGGAGAAGATGGACGTGATGATGAATGCCATGAGGGATCCACCAACCTGGATGAGTTAGTTCAGCGAACGGACTCACCTTTCACAGCGTAGGTGACTTCCTTCCTTCTCCTTGCCAAGTTCCAGATGCCGCAGGTGGAAACATACGACGGTTCACGAGACCCGCTCGATCATTTAGAGTCGTTAAAAACCCTTATGCACCTACAAGGGGTTCCAGATGAGATTATATGCAGGGTGTTCCCTACTACACTTAAGGGGCCAGCAAGGGTATAGTTCAGCAAATTGGCCCCTAACACCGTTGCCACCTTCAAAGAATTGAGCGGACACTTCGTCACCCACTTTATTGGAGGGCAGAGGTACAAAAGGTCCTTAACAAGTCCATTGAACATTAAGCAACGAGAAGATGAGAGCCTAAGGTCATACGTGACCCCCTTCAACGAGGAGGCCCTTTTGATTGATGAAGCTGACGACAAAGTTCTGGTCACCACGTTCACCAACGGGCTGAAATCTGGAAAGTTCCTCTTCTCTATTTACAAGAACGACTCGAAGATGATGGCCGATATATTGTACAAAGCCACGGAGTACATGAATGCTGGAGATGCCACGATTGCCCAAGGGGGCAAGCCAAAGAAAAGAGAAAGACAGGACGATCCTGTCCCAACAAAGGAAGAAAGTATACCTGAACAAGAGATCGAAGGGACGATAGGAGATCAAGACCTCCACCTGGGAGAATTGTCAACTTCACACCCCTAAATACCCCATTGGACGAAGTCCTTATGCAGATAAGGGACGACGCGACGCTGACTTAGCTGGACAAGCTGAAGAGCAATCCAAACAAAAGGCCTAGAAACAAGTATTGTTGCTTCCATCGAGATCGTGGGCATGACACTTCCGAGTGTTATGAACTCAAGCAGCAAATTGAAGCCCTCATGAAGTAAGGAAAGTTACAATGGCTCGTCAAGGGCAGAGGAAACCTACCAAGGGACCTCGAGCCCAACCGATGGGTCGAAGAAATGTCAAGGGCCCCACTTGGAGAGATAAAGGTGATTAGGGTTGACAACCCAGCCATCAGCTTCACAAAAGAGGACACTCGATGACTCCACCACCCTCATGACGATGCCCTGGTCATCAATTTGTCGATTACAGACTTCAACACCAAACAGGTGCTAGTGGACAATGGGAGTTCAGCAAACATCCTATACTACCCTGCATTCCAGCAGATGAGGATCAACAAGGAATGTCTCCTGCCTTCAGATACACCACTATTCGGATTTGGCGGTACTAAGGTCTTCCCCGTCGAGATTATCACCGTACCAGTAACCATTGGAATGTACCCTCAGCAGCTTACTAAGGAGGTCAGCTTCCTAGTCATTGACCTCCTTCCTTGTATTGACCTCCTCATGGACTCAACGACTGGACACTAGCTATTGAGTTTCATGGACGCCTTCTCTAGATACAACCAAATCAGGTTGGACGAGCTGACTAGGAGAAGACCTCATTTGTCATGAGCCAAGGGCTTTTTTGTTACAAGGTCATGTCTTTCAAGTTGAAGAATGCAGGAGCGACATACCAAAGGCTTGTGAATAAAATGTTCATCTAACAAATTGGGCGAAACGTTGAAGTATACGTAGATGACATGCTTGTAAAGAGCACAAATGAGAGTAGTCACTTGAATGACCTTTGGGAAACATTCAAAATGCTATGCCTTAATGACATGAAACTTAATCCCAGCAAATGTGTGTTCGGGGTATCATTAGGAAAATTTTTAGGCTTTATGGTGTCACTGCGAGGTATGGAGGCCAACCCCGACAAAATTCAGGCCATATTAGAGATGACGCCTCTGAAGAATGTCAAGGAGGTGCAAACCTTAAATGGTAGGGTGGCAGCTTTCAACAAAGGGCATTCATCTCCAAGGCGACGGACAAGTTCTTACCTTTCTTCAAAACACTAAAGAGGGCTTTCGAATGGACCGACGAATGCCAGAAGGCTTTCGAGGAATCGAAGACATACCTTGCATCCCCACCATTACTTAATTTGTCCAAACCCGATAAAGAGCTCTCCCTCTACTTAGCTGTGCCCCCAACGGCCGTCAGCTCAGCTCTCATTCAAGAAAAAGATCACATACAATTACTCGTCTACTACACCAGCTGAGTGCTTTGGGGAGTGAAAGGAAGGCATCCCCTCATGAAAAAACTGGCCTTTGCCTTAATCACGACTGCTCGAAAACTCAGGCCATACTTCCAAGCACACACTATAGTGGTACAGATGAACAAGCCATTACAAAGGGCAATAAACAATCCAGAGGTAGTTGGATGATTGATTTTGTGGGCAATAGAGCTCAATGAGTTCAACATACTGTACTGACCAAGAGCTACGATAAAGGCCTAGGCCTTGGCTGATTTTGTTGCAAAATTCACAACAAAGAAGGATGAAGACGAAGCACCAGCACCATGGATGATATGGACGGATGATTCATCCAATCAACATGTTGGAGGAGTTGGGGTCGTCCTGTAGTCTCTAGAGGGAGATATAGTAGAGTACATCTGTCTCCAATTTCCAACGACCAACAATGAAGCCGAGTACAAGGCCTCATCAGTAGTCATACACTACGATTTGCAAGTTGTCGTCGGACATATCAATGGAGACTATAAGGCCAAAGGGGAACAGATGAAAAAGTATCTAAGCATGGTCAAAGGAAGGGTGAGCTAGAAGCTCTTGGCCAAATTTGTGCAAATCCCGAAGGAAGAGAATGAGCAAGCTGATCGTCTAGCCAAGGCTGCATTTGCGAAGCACATGGTCGTATCGGTCAGGTACCATCCTTTGTCCAATACTACCTTTCCATTGACAAAATAGATGTACAGGTGATTCCCATTAGAGTCGATTGGACAACACCAATCGTATCCTACCTCAAGAACGGGACACTCTTGGAAGACCATAATGCTTCCTGTAGGTTGAATGTACAGTCGTCACGTTTCGTACTAATTGGGGACGTCTTTTACAAAAGGGGCTTCTCTGATCCGTACCTAAGATGCTTAATCCCCTACGAAGCAGACTACGTCATGAGGGAAATCCACATGGGAATATGTGGAAACCACTCAGGAACACGCTCATTGGTTCACAAGTTGATATGAGGAGGGTACTATTAGTCCATTATGCAAAAGGACACCCAATCCTACGTAAAGGCGTGCAACAAATGCCAATGCTTTAGCAACATCATACGGCAACCATCAGAGCAGCTTACCCCAATGAATGCTCCTTGGCCATTCGCTTAGTAGGGGCTTGACATAATTGGACATTTCCCTATAGTAATCTGGCAACTCAAGTTCCTTGTCGTAGGAATCGAGGCAGAACCCTTGGCCACTATCACCGAGAAGAATGTCTGAGACTTCATCTGGAAGAACATTCATTGCCGCTTTGGCATCCCCAGAGTTTTCGTCTCAGACAAGGAAAACAATTTGACAACAATGCATTCAGGGACTTCTACCAACAATTGGGAATCAAAAACCACTATTCATCACCTGCCCACCCACAAGCCAATGGTCAAGTTAAGGTTACAAACTGATCCTTGCTCAAGAAGATCAAGACTTGGCTCGAGAGGGTAAAAGGGGTATGGCCGAATGAACTGCCAAGTGTGTTATGGGCATATCAGACAACAGCTCGCACGCCTACATGCAAAACACCCTTCTGCCTTGCATTTGGGAAAGAAGTTGTCATCTCAGCATAAGTTGGATTAACCAGCTACAGGGTGGCCCACCATGACAAAAAAAAAAAAAAAAGGAATGAAGAAGGAATGTGCCTGTAGTTGGACATTTTAGATGAAGTTGGGGCGACGGCGAAGCAACGGATCGTATGTTATGAAGACTTAATGGCAAAGCACTACAATACCAAGGTCAAACCTTGGCACTTTCAAGTCAGGGACCTAATCTTGAGGAAGGTGACAATAGCTACCAAAGACCCCGTGCAGGGCAAGTTAGGCCCTAACTGGGAAGGACCTTATGGGATTGTTGACTGCCATAGAAATGGGACTTACCACTTGGAGACCCTCGACAGAAAAAGACTCCACCACCCATGGAACACCGAGCATCTATGAAGATACCACCAGTAGTAGATGACTACAAACTATGTTATTGTTGTTCTTTTCTTTATGTTGTTAAAGTAGGATATTAAGTTTTTTGATTATTGAAATAAAACTCTTGAGAATTATCAGACACATTATTTACGTTTTTCTACATCATTCATATTTTTTAAAGATCTACCCTTTAAGAGACTGCCCACAAAATTACTAAGTCCTACGAGATGGACGGATGACTAAGGATACTAATGAGCACCTAGTCACAAAAATTACTAAGTCCTACCTACTGGATGGATGGATGACCAAGGATACCGACGGGCACCCGGTCACAAAAAATTACTGAGTCCTACCTACGAGATGGACGGATGACCAAGGATACTGACGGGTACCTATTCATAAAATTACTAAATCCTACCTACAGAATGGATGGATGACCAAGGATACCGACGAGCACTTAGTCACAAAATTACTAAATCCCACCTATAGAGTGGACGGATGAACAAGGATGCCAATGGGTACTTGATCACAAAGTTACAAAGTCTTACCTACGGAATGGGCAGATGACCAAGGATACCAATGGGTACCTAGTCACAAAATTACAAAGTCCTACCTACGGGATAGACAGTTGACCCAGGGTATTGATGGGCACCTGGCCACAAAAATCACTAAGTCCTTCTAACAGAATGGATGGGTCATCCAAGACACCGACATATACCCTAATTTTTGAAATTTATCAAAACCTACCTTGGGGTGAAGGGGTCCCTAAGGACACCAACGGTGCTTAGGTCCAAAAAAATTACTAAGTCCTACCTACAGGCCTAAATTATTCTATGTCCTAAGGAATGCACGGTACTACCACCGAGTGGATGGATGTAATAAATATATAATACCAATGAGTAAGCAAACACACAGGCATAGTCAAGTCTTTACAACGGATAGGGGGCATATCCACAATTACAATAGACATACAAAGCGAAAGTAATAAGCAATAAGTGAAAGTAACGGATAAAAGAGCAATAAATATAAACTCAACGAGGATAAGTGTTTGTACATAAAGCCCAAAATAGGGCCCATCATTGTCTCAAGATTATTTTTACAAAAAACATCAAGGCAACAATAAAAAAGATAAAACTAGGTCTGAGGAACGTCGGAAGGAGGCTAGTTTTTAGTAGCAGACAGGCCTTTAAGGGCAGATGAACCCTAAGGAGCGGTCAGACTGTTAGGAATGGTTTGGCCCTCAGGAGCATGCTGGTCAACAACCTCAGCATTAGGCTCCTTCACCTCCTCCTTAATCGTGTGGACGAAGCCGTTAGCTTCATCCATGACAGTGTCAGCACCCCCAAGAGCTAGCAGGATAGTATCATTGATGACTACCTGAGATAGGTCCAAGTCAGGGTAGACAGTAGCCACCTGCTAGAGGAAATCATCGAAGTTGTTGCCATAGAAGCCATTGCACTCATCATAGTATGGCTAGAGGTCCGGGGTCTTGGCTCACTCCATTTGCTTACAGAGGGCAGCCAACTCCATTGTCAAGTTGGTGTTTCCCTTGGCCAACTCCTCACGACGACGGGTCTCTTTCTCCAGCAAAGCAATCTTCCCTGATAGTTCCACTTTGAGAATACGAGAAGCTTCCTTATATTGCTTTAGCTGCTTCGCTTCGTGTTCTAAACATTTCCACTACCGACAAACCACCCCCTCCTTAGCCTCACACCTATCCTAAGGGGCCTTCTTCCTCACAATTGCCTACAAAAAGATGACGATTTTAATGGGAAAAAAAAGAAAAAAAAAAAAGGAAAGTAAACTGGACTGATACTTACCCTCGCTAGGTTGAAGAGGCCAGAAGCCTTCAAGTCCTCAATGGCGTGCTCACCGCATTTGTCCAAGTCTTTGTCCTTGATGATCTAGTTGACCATTTCAATGACGTACTCCTTATGGCTCACTAGCCTCTAGAAGGGGCTAGAAACGACGGGACCATGGGCCGACATGAGGCCCTTGCCAGCCCTATGATAGGAAGGTGGAAGAGATTTCTGCGGTTGCTCCTCTTGGACTGCTCCATCAAATTGACCCATCACCTTCTTGGTAGGACGGTCATCCTTTCCCAAGCCCTTGCTCTTAGGAGCCACTTTAAAAGGGAGCGTTGCTTTAGAGGCAGACGCCAATGCCTCCCCTTGCTGCTTAAGGCGAGTAGTAGTAGACTTCCTCACCATGGCCCTTTGCCTGCCATCATCCATCTCTAAAAAACAATAACAAAAGAAATAAGGAAAATGGATGAACTAGAATGGACAGTCAGAAAGATAAGCGGACGAACAAAAAAAAAAAAAAATGACATTGACGAGAGAAAGCTTCTAATCGTTGATCTTCGGCAGTCGGCTCTGGACCACCACAGAAAGCGTGACTAGATCCTTCCACTTTCTCTGCTCAAGCAGAATTGCTTAAACTCGCCTGAGGAAACTCTCCTACTTTTCGCTTATTTCCGGACAAGCTTGAGCTGAAAATAAAAAAGCAGTAGGTCAGTTACATAATCAAAACTAACAGGATAAAAGGATAACAGATGCCGATGACTCACCAGACTCCCTTAAAACTCCCCAAGTGTTATCAAACCCGTCAAGCATGCTACCCCACTCCTTCGATTTACATACGCAGTCCGTCCCCTGGACAAAGAAATAATTATTCTTCCAATTGCTATTGGAGTCAGGCATGTTTGACACCAACCTAAACAACGGCTTCCTTGCCAAGAAGTGATAGATGTCGTTCGACAAGTATATCTGCTGAGACTTGTAGCAATAGAAGAACTCGTCGAGAGTAAGGCGACAATTGCCACCACTCAACTGGCCCCATATCACCTTGGCCCCAATAAAGATCATCCACGTATTTAGAGCAAGTTGGCTGACAAATGGGCCTAAATAGTTAGCAAGCTGACCGTGTAGCTCCATCAATGGCAACCTCAATCCAACAGTGAACATAGGATCATACATACCGACGTTTGCTGTCCTACCAGAATAACACTTCTCAAACTTCCTTGGCAATCGCACGTAGATGTGTTCAGGAATCTGGTAATGGTTACGAAGAGTGTTGAAAAACTTCGAGGACATGGTCAGATAGAAATCATTCACTATCCATATTAAGGAAAGGATGAAGGGTTTGTGACCACCACCGTCTACCTAGCCGACGGCCCTGTCACCTTCCCCATGATTTCCTCCCTTGTCACTATCGCCTTCTTCTTCACCCACACCCTTTTCCTCTTCCTCATCCTCATCCTCCTTTTCTCCTTCCTCCTCATCCCCTTCGTACTCCTCCTCTTCCTCATCAGTAGGAAAATGGGAAGACAGCTCCCTTTTTGGGGACCAAGTCAAATCCTCCGTGAGCTCACGCTTCGATGGATAGATTTCGTCATAGCCCGCACCCTTATGGACTGACAACGACTATTCACTTGTTGCTTCTCTATCACCTGACATCTATTCACCGACAAGCGACAGATGTATTCTATGAACCTATTTGTGCAATGGGTCTCTAAAAAGCGACGACCAACTAGAAAAACCACAACTAAGGAAGAGAAAAGAAAACTTATGTAAGGGGTCAACGGTTGCTTGATGGTTAAAACAACAGATGAAGATGGACATGGAAGCAATGACAGAAGGGCTTAGAATTCCAAAGCTCCAAAGATGAAAATAAAATAAAAGGAGAAAATTAAGGAAGAGGAACTATTTATAGGACGAAGGAGTGCAGTATACGAAGCGATGCTTCTGATTAGAAACAAGGCCAATTGACAAGTGTCATGTGTCATTTAGCATTCATTGCAAAGACTACCTACTCCATTAATGACACACTTTTCAATAGAGCAATCAATACCCATAAAAACCCTTATTATTCCAAGACCCTTCGGGCATAGCCGGCAAGGACCATGGAGTAGAAGGCAGCTGATAAGGGTATTTTTGTAATAAAATTGGGATCCTTAAACAATAGATTCCATCAAGAAAAAGGTATCATGTTAACAATAGAGCTGATGGCCTCAAAGAACTGTTGACCCTAAAGAAGCTGTTGGTTTCATTAGGAATCGTCCAGTACCCCGCACCCTACACCAACAAGAATGCTGACGGTTACATAAATGGGTCCAAATGAAGCTGACAGGTACGTCCCCCTACTAGACCAATGGATGACCCCTACTGACGGAGAAGCATACCGACAGGTCCTACATGGCATTACATGGTCTACACATATATTCATATATGGAAACATCTTGCGCACCATGCACAAAGACCCTACTACACGATTTTCACCTTCCTAAAATGGAGAGTATCCCCAAGATCTTGATAGCATTAACTCTGCCTTCTCCCTATAAGGAAAATCCCTGTATTCTCATGATCTAGGTCTCCTCTGCACCGCTATATAAGCACCAATCCTCCTCCTTTCCTAGGTACGCAGAAAATCTCTAACTCTCTCACTATAGAGTTTTTAAAGATTTCTCATTCACTGACTTAACTTTCAGAGGGTCTTTGGCCAGTATCCCACCGATGCCTTTTGTTTGGTTCTTGTTTTCTTATTCTTTAGGTACACTTCAGTGTGATCAGGAGCCATCAACTTACTGATGATTATCGTGCATCATCAAGGAAAATTATTAAGTACTCTCCAAATATCTCATGTGGTGCTCCTTATTCTCATATTTATGATAGATTACACCATGAATTTTATAAGTGGCTCATACTATAAATGTGAGAGAAATAAATACCATGTCTCCGTACTCGGAACCATTTAAGAAGAGCACCTAAGTTATTCCACGTCTACAAACCAACCCACAGTACCATGACCCTCCAGAAAAGAAGGAGAAAAAAATTCCACCGATCATCCCTAACTCAATCTGGACAAATTGACTCACATACGTTGTGATCATTGGAACGGTTGCAACAACGAAATGGCAAACCCACATTAATATGTATTTGTTGTTTTGTTCTTAAAAGTTGCTTTCTACTTGCGGAGGTGCCAATGCACCAACAACACTCTAGACAAATCTCAAAAGTTGAATATATGTTAGAAAAGAAGGAGAAGAAGAAAAATTTAATTATTTAAACATTAATATTTTTTTTTCTTTTTCTTCTCATATGGCTCAAATTTCTTTTAATAATTGAAATCTAACTAATGAGATTTTTAACTTTTTAAAAAAGAGGTCAAACATAGATAATGTTTAAACTTATAACCACTTAATGATCCCAAAAACTATGCTGTTATAAAAAGATATATTAAATCATTTACACATCCTTCTAATATTAGCAGGGTAAGCCACATGATAGAAGAAAAAAAAAAAAAAAAAAACATGACTACATATTTTGAAAATTTAATCGTTAAATTGTATGCATTTTATGTTCTTATTTCACTTGTTAAATTTCATGAAAATCAAATGTTATTTATTATTTGATCCATTAACTTATTTTTTATGAATAATCTTATATTGCAAAACTTGAAATTTAAACATTTGATTGATGATATAACTATTAATTTTTTATATTCTAGAAATTTTGTAAGTATGAAAAATATTATATATATATATATATATATAATCCATTTGTGGATTTTTCAAAATTCATATCCAATAAAAATATATTAAGTAGAGTTGTAAGTTAAGCTACAACCAAATTTATAGTCAAATTTTGTCTAGCTTTTAGGTTTTTTGCCATTATTTTTAGGTAAATAGTAGAGAAATATTTTATAATTTGATTGAAAATAGTGGAGAAATCTTGAATCCTATAAATCCTCGAGAGTAAAGATTTCAAGAACAAACCTCCACTAGTAGCGTTCATTTATTAAGCCACTTACCAGAAAGAGCCGAGTGGAATCCTTTGCATCATCATTTTCTCATCAAGCTAATGGAGCACATCTTTTATTTTTTACTTTTTCAACTAATGTCGGGAAACTTTGCTTGAGATATAATTCTTTATACAATGTGGTCATAACAGTGAACACTCTTAAGTCTCGTGACAAGTTCTGATATGTCCACTAGTCAAAAAGTGTTCTTTTCATTAAAATTTCTTAATTTTCCTCATGTAAACTTTTGAAAAATACTTAGTACTGCAACGTGCATGAATTTGAATGAATGATTTGGCTCATACAGATTTGATAATCACTAATTATGAATTAATTTGTTACGTGCTGACCTAAGCTATTTGCCAGGTGCATGCAATAAGGTTAATTGGATTGACCATTACCACCGCACACTCTTAGCATAATGGTCTCTAGGAAGAAACTTCAACTTTTATAGAGTATGGGGAGTATAGGCTGGGGTTCAAGTCTCTAGGAAGAAACTTTACACACATATACACTTAAATTATGTTAAAGTAGAATTTTTATCTTGTATAAAAAAAACAAAACAACAAAAATTGGCAGAGAACATGATACACACAAGAAGCCACTAACTTCAACTTTTTCATTTCCATAATGTTTTTTTAGGCAACTCATTCCAATCATTTGCATTTATATATAGATTGCTTGCTCTCCACCCTTCATATACTACAAACTCCATTCCTCCCCACTATATCAAGATTTTTCCTTTTCTTAGCCTCATATTCCTCAGTTCTTTTGTTTTAGCTACCTTATTTACGTTTTAAACATATTCTAAAAAGATCTCTAAGTTTTGTTAAGATGGTTATTCGCAAATTCTTTGGTGTAATTTTAGTAATAGAGTTGATAGTGAATGTTTTTAGAGTAGCAGATGGTTTGAGCATGCAATATTATTTGATTAGTTGCCCATTTGCTGAACAAATTGTGAGGAATACAGTAACCAGAGCCTTGCAAGCCGATCCTACACTAGCTGCCGGCCTTGTTAGAATGCATTTCCATGATTGTTTCATAGAGGTACTCTCTCTCTCTCTCTCTCTCTCTCTCTCTCTCTCTCACATGATTGTTTTCCTAGGCATGGTTATTTTCAACTCGGATTGAAAGATTAGGTTATGGTTTCTTGATCTTAGAATTTCTTATTTTGTTCGATTAAGTAGGGATGTGATGGGTCGGTTCTTATTGATTCAACAAAGCAAAACACAGCAGAAAAAGACTCTCCTGCAAATTTGAGCTTGCGAGGATATGAAGTTATTGATAAAGCAAAAGAGGAGCTTGAAAAACAGTGCCCGGGAGTAGTCTCATGTGCTGATATACTAGCAATGGCTGCTAGAGATGCAGTATTCTGGGTAACCAAATATTAACAGTTCTTCTGTGTATGACTACACACTTTTGCTACAACTTTTGCACCACACACTTTGCTACAGATTTTGCCACGATTTGTTGAAGTGGTTAACCGTGAATGGTGAACCAAAAAAGAAGATAAGCTTTATCGGATTGGAATCAATAACTTAAGCCTATGTTTTTTAGGGGGTAAACAATATGTTAAGTTGAGGAAGAACACTTTCACATGAACCAACTTTTTTTTTTCCACTACTCATAGTTGACTTCATTAAAGTTCTGCTAAAATGATGAATATTTTTTTTGTCACTTTTTTATCATTTTAATTTTTTCATCTTCATTTAATGATTGAGATCTAATTGTTATGGTGTTATTGATTTTAAAGGCCGGGGGTCCAGTTTATGACATACCTAAGGGAAGAAAGGATGGTAAGAGGTCTAAAATAGAAGACACAATCAACCTTCCTTCACCCTTCTTCAACGCCTCTCAGCTGATTAACATGTTTGGGCAGCATGGTTTTAGTGCCCAAGAAATGGTGGCCCTTTCGGGTAAACGTGTTACTAACTACATACTTTTGAAAATGATTAATTCTATGTGATTATGTTACATATTTCTTGTCTCTCACGCCAAGATTAGTGTAATTATTATTAGGAACATGTTACAACTTACAAGTTTCTTGTTCGTATATACAAAATTAGTGTGCACACTCACTTGAAAGCTGCTTGCTATCTAATTTTATTTGTAGTCTTGGTTTGCAGGGGCACATACACTAGGAGTGGCAAGGTGCTCATCATTTAAGAGCCGATTGAGTAGCGTGGATCCAAATTTAGATTCAGATTTTGCAAAGACATTGTCCAAAACATGCAGTGCTGGTGATAATGCAGAGCAACCCTTTGATGCCACAAGAAATAATTTCGATAACCTTTACTTTAATGCATTGCAAGGAAAAAACGGAGTGCTTACTTCAGATCAAACATTGTATGCATCCCCACAAACTAACAGAATTGTGAACGGTTATGCATTCAACCAAGCCATGTTCTTCTTTGATTTCCAACGGGCAATGCTGAAAATGAGTTTGCTTGATGTTAAAGAAGGTTCAAAAGGCGAAGTACGACAAAATTGTCATAAAATTAATTGATAATAAAGTTTCTATTAAGAAATTAAGCCTTTGTCTTTAGGGTGTAATTGCAAAATTATGTTAGCAAATTAATAAAATGGTCCGTACCTTAGTGTGCTTTGCGTTCCCTTTTTTTATTGTTGGATGAAAGCTTTGTGTTCCTTTTAGATTGTAACAATTGCTTATCCTTCGCAGCTCATGTTTTAGTTTACTGGAATTTACTAAGCAAAGATGAAAGACAATGAAACTCGGTACCACTATCAATGGCACTTGTGGGGTTGGAATGAAGTATGATCTTCTTAGTCCCATGGATACTGACATGGGTACGGATATGATTTGGGTGCGTTTGTTTTGGGGGAAAATGATTTCAGGAAATCATTTTCCCCCAAGCCTGCGTGTTTGGCAGCAACGAAAAATAAAATTTTCCGGAAAATCACTTCCTGTTGACCGAAATTTACGCCTTTGACCCGGAAATAATTTTACACTCTCATTTTCACTTCAAATCATTTCCGGGTCACGCAAAACACAGAGAGAGTGAGAGAAAGAACGAGAGCTCCGATCCAGCCAACGAGTGAGAGAAACAATGAGAGCTCCGATCCAGCCACCGAGAGTTTCGATCCAGCCAACGAGCGAGAGAAAGAACGAGAGCTCAGATCCAGCCACCGACACCGATCTACCTCACGCCAGTCACGCCGAGCTCAGCCAGACGATCACCGTGCCAAACGCTAGACGATCGCGATCGCGAAGCACCACACCGCGCCTTCGCGCCTCTCTCTCTTCCTTCTTCTCTCAATTTGACCGGATTTGATGATTTTTTTTCTGGGTTTTGTATGTGTTTCTGTATTGAGGAATGAATGATACTGTAATATTTGTTTGGCAACCAAGAAACTGTGAGAAAATGTGACCGAATTTGATGATTTTTTTTTCTGGGTTTTGTTTGTGTTACTGTATATTCATTTGGCAACCGAGAAAATGTGAGTAACAAGTAGAAAATGTGTTTTTTATGATATTTTCAAGAACACAACTGAACACCAGAAAATATTTTTCGAAAATATTTTTGAAATGCAACCAAACACATGAAAACATTTTCCTTTCCGGAAAATATCATTTCCGAAAAATGGAATATTTTCCGGAAATGCTTTTACACGAACCAAAAACAGCCTTAAATACAAGTATGGGTTACGATTCTTCTTGGAAAACTAGGGTATGACATGTCTAGGTTATGACAATTAATTAATATTTTTAGGTATATTATAAATATTTTGGACATATATAATATATTTATTTTAGGTTTTAAAATTAAGGAACAACAATAAAATTCTTGAAAACACGTCTAAAATTAATTACCAAAAAATAATAAATCAAAAGAAATAAATGGACACCTATAAAATGTTGTCTAAAGTACAAATTAAGAGTTCAAATAAACTAAACACCTAAGTTGCACAAGTAAGACATGGGTATGGGTACTTGGCCATTTTAACTGTGTTCATGCAACATGTACGATCTTCCTCCACAGACATGTAAATGATACCACCACCACCACCAGCAGACGTGTGCAATAACATTTTTAGTTGGAAAACAAATTTTCCCCACTTGACAAGAAAAGAATATGGATCTTCCTCTCGAAATGGACCAGCTAGCTGCAAGCACTTCATATTCCCACCACCCCCACTTCCATGTGCTTTTAACCAATTCGTATTTGTCTTATGTCTATATTAATAACCTGAGTTACTCACACATTATTAGTCAAAGGGAAGAAAACTGAACAAAATAAAGTTTTTTTTTTTTTTTTTGGTGTGTAGATAAATTCAGTAGATATAACAGAAGAGGAGGGATTTGAATCTTAATTGTCTTCATTATAAACACCAAATTGTGCCAACCAATTGAGATATAAGATTCTTGACGAACAAATTAAACTTCAACTGCTAATAATTATTATTTAAATATTATGTAGTCGGCCACTACCTTCTAGCAATAGCGAGTATGTTAACCCTAAGTCCTAATTAATTAAAAAGTATAAGCAGAGCTAGAGCCCTCCGAGTTGAGTATGGGAGACAAAGCTGTTTCTGATAAGAAACATAGAACAATGAGATATATATATATATATATATATATGTATATACACACAATGGTACTGAATTTCATTCTCTTTAGAAAAATTATATTTATACTTCATTAGTTAATGCAACTGTGTATTTAAGTTTAACTAGCAGATGTTTTATGCAATGCACAAGTACATTATAATTTCATATTGATATATTTTGTAAAACATTATTTTTATAGTTCATGTATAAGTATGGTATATATTTGAGAATTAATTATTAACATATAAGAACTTATTGTTTGAATGAAATTACAAATATTTACTTATTTTAACTAACTCAACTGTATAATTATTTTTCATATATTTTTTAATATTGGAAGTATTATTACATATTACAAATCAAAAATTTTGTTAAAAAAATAGAAATATTAAAAAAATATTTATATAAATTACCAAGATCCTTCTGTCTAAGTGATATTGCCTAGGAAAAGACAAATTTAAATCATCCCTCCTAACTTAATTGTAAGCAAAAAAGAAAAAACAGAAAAAGAACTATGTAAATTCCTTTATTATATTAATAATTAGTGCACCAACCATTACAACAAACTTTGGACTATAGTAATGAAATCTTACGAAAAAAAACAATTTCATTTCTAAATAATAACATTCAACGAGGAAAAACAAAATTTGTCACCGAATACTAAAAATTTCGTCACTATAGGTCTTGTTTATTGTGGGTACCTATTAAAAATTAATACTTAGAAATGATGTACACCTCATTAACCACCTTACAATAAATTAATATTATGCCATTAAAGAAATCTTATTATTTTTTTACTGAGTAGAGAAGAATACTAAAAATAATTCAACAAATGATTAATAGTCTTGTATTTAGTGGAAGGTTAAATGAATAATACCTGTTTCTCTTGAAAAGAAAAGTGACACATGGCACTATTGAAAGATGAGTGGAATGCTAAATAAAAGAATTCTTAAAAAAAATGTGATACATGACATTATTAAAATATGACGTAGAAGGCTAAATGAAAGAAATCTAAAAAAAGTCGTCATATGGTATAACAGCATAATCTTGCGCACAAACTTTCTACTTATATTTAGTTATATACATACATATTAGAGAATAACTCATAAGAACTATACATAAGTTTCGGTAAAAAAAAAAAAAAATAAAACTATTTTTAAGTTCTACCATTTTTGTCTCAAAGCTGGTTGAAGTAATTGAAGACAAGATACATAAAAATTTTAAAAATCACTACTCTATTATTATTTGCAAAAGACAAAGAACATATCGTGTGATGGCTAAGGGTGTCCACGGGTTTGTCTGGGTTGGATTTGTCCCCAACCCTCAACCAACTAGACCAAGTTGGGTGGACATTTTCCAGACCTGCCGCCGATCGGTGAAGGAGTCGGGTTGGATTGGTCAAGTCTTCGACGGATGGTGATCGGTCTCTGTCGAGTCAGGAAGGAGGAGATCTGGCCAAAACTCGCTAAATTTGGCGAAATCTGACCGATGTATTCCATAGACGGCAAAGAACGAAGACCTTTTGGTGGTGGAATCGATCAAGTCAATTGAAATCAGGTTTCAATGCAACGACTTGCCAACGGACCTGCCAGAATTAGGTTTTGGACTTCGAAAACTGCCTTCGACCGCCACAAGAGTAAAATCGGGCAGTTTGTAGATCAGGTCTGTCGGTTTGGGCGGGTGGGTCAGGTCTGTGAGTGATTTGAACAGCCCTAAATTATAGAATGAAGTAGGAAGGAGAGAGAGAGAGAGAGAGAGAGAGAGAGAGAGAGAGAGAGAGAGAGAGAGATATTAAATTTAAGCCTACTTTTCGGAAAGTTTTGATTGAAATCTTTTTAAAAAATTTCTCAGAAAAGTCAGTACAACAAAATTTAAAGACATTTTCAAAATAATCATATTTTGAGTTGTGATGGGTTTGAATAAAATCTTATTTTATTTTTTAGCTTATGATGTATTGACAGCTCAATTTATCATTAAAGTATTTTGAATTTTTTTTTTTTGGTAAATACGGAGCAATTGCATTAAGAAATAAAAGAAGTTCTACAAACAGAGGGACCAAGCCTATCACGGTGCTTGCCCAGGAAATCAAAATTTAAAAGGGGGATAACAGTATGGGGAGGGGAAACAAAAAGACTATCTCCACCATCACCAGCAGCTCCCAGCCGAGCCAAGGCGTCAGCGCAAGCGTTTGCCTCGCGGTAACAATGTAGAATCCTAACCTGAGGCAGTTGTAGCAATTGGTACCTGCAATCATCAACAAGGCCTGAGAGGTCCCCATTAGTGTTGCTATCACCAGAGATAAATGAAATTGCTGCAGTTGCATCAAGTTCGATCTCTACTGCCTGGGTCTTCAAATCCAAACAAAGAGTGAGCCCTTCCCTAAGCGCCCACATTTCGGCTGCTAGACTAGAACTAACCATCATTGCCTTTGCAAACCCCCTAATCCACAGCCCATTGCTATCCCTAAGCAATCCACCACAACCCGATGAAACACCCTCTCCACTAAATGAGCCATCCGTATTTAGCTTGATCCACCCAATTTCTGGCTTGGACCACCTAACTTGCTTAACTATCTTGTTCTTTATCTCCTCCTGGTTTGCCACACGGTAAAAGAATTCCCTAACTTGCATCTCCACGGCCCGGACAAGGTTGGGGCTTGCTTCTTGCTATTTAAAGGCCTTACGGTTGCGTTGCAGCCAAAGATTCCAGATCCCAAACAAAAAGAAACACTTCCACGGGTAGTCCTTGTGAGTGGCCTGGCGTGGGCAGTGGGCATTAATGTGGAGCCAGTCTGCAAGGTCACCAGTGAAGGAAGGTTGGGCCTAAGGAGGGCACCTAGCCAAGCGCTAGAACTCCTGTGCAATTGGGCACTCCCTAAGCACATGTAGTATGTTTTCTTCATTGTCTGTGCAAAAGGCACATCCCCCTGACCCCTCAATGCCTTTATGGGTCAAGATACTCTTGACAGGTAGGCTATTATGAAGGCATTTCCAAAGAAAGACTTGGATTTTAGGCAGAGTCTTGATCTTCCATACCCACTTACCATGAAAATCATTGGCACTCAGGTCTTCTCCAACAGCCAACAGGTAAGCATTTCTTGAATCAAATTCACCATTAATGCTCGAAATCCAACTCAACTGGTCCTCCCTCACCGAGACTCTTCTAAGCGTGGTCGCCTTAATAGCATTTTGTATATTTGGACTTAGCGGAACGGATAACATCTGCAAATCCCAACTACCATTAGTGATAGCATCCTTAACCATCAATTTGTCCTCTCCTCTTCCCAGAGGCCCTTCAACTAAAGATCTCAATGTACCTGCACTAAGCCACTTATCATGTTAGAGGTTGAGATTACTACTGCTTCCAATTGTCCATTTTGCTCCTCTATCACAGATAACCTTCCCCTTTTCCACAGCAGCCCACACACAGGACTGCCTTCCTTTCTTACGTTGCCTTTGGCACTGATATTTCTTATGAAGAACCTCAGCCCAGCCCGCACCTCTACTTCTAGTCATTCTCCAGTAGAGTTTTGCTACAAGAGTAAGGTTTCTTCCCTTGGTCTCCTGAATGCCCAAACCACCTCTTGCCTTAGGCTTAGCAATCTTAGACCAGCTCACCATGTGCATTTTCTTCCCCGATTCACTAGCTCCCCCATAAGAAGTCTCTATTAGTTCTATCAAGGTGGTTAAGTACCCTAGCCGGCAGGACACAACCTTGCATTACATATGAAGGGACAGCTGAAATAACCGATTGAGATAGAATAACCCTTCCTGCCATTGACAGCATATTTGCTTTCCAACCTTGAAGCTTCGCCTGGACTCTTTCAATAATGAAATTAAAATCTCGAGAAGTTGAACCCGGGTGTTTTAAGGGGAAACCCAAGTACTTACCAAATTAGGTGTTGAGCTAAAACCCAAGACTTCACTCAAATCTGCCCTAGTACTTTGGCTAACATTGGGGAAGAAGTAGACCTTAGACTTGTGAAGGCTAACTTTCTGTCTAGACAGATCACAAAAGGTGTCAAGTGCTTCTCTAACATGGCAACAGTTCTTCAAGTCAACTTTGGCAAATAAAACCAAATCATCTGCGAAGGATAGATGAGAGAAAGCAGGGCCATTCCTTGAGGCTTTCACAAGATCCCAAAGCTTTGCCTCACATTTTTCCAAAATAAGATAACCCAACATCTCCATACACAAAATAAATAGGTAAGGAGACATAGGGTCTCCTTGCCTAATTCCACGGGAGGGCAAGAAAGGGTCTAATTTCCCACCATTAAAAAGCACAGAGATGGAAGATGAGGAGACACAACTCATGATAAGTTTAACAAGCTGATGAGGAAACTTGTACAGGAGGAGGATATCCCGGATGAAATGCCATTCAAGTCTATCATAGGCTTTTTCCAAGTCTATCTTAATCGCCATGTAACCTTCTTTACCCCTCTTAAGACTCATGGTATGTATGATTTCTTGAGCAATAATCATATTATCCACCCCCAGTCTGCCAGGAACAAAGGCAGTTTGAAGAGGGGAAATAAGACTAGGCAGCAGCGGTCTAAGCCTCTTAACAATCATTTTGGTGACCACCTTGTAGATGGTGTTACAAAGGCTAATAGGCCTAAACAACCCAACGGAATCAGCTCCTGGACATTTAGGAATGAGGGTGATAAGTGTTTCATTGAGGTGAGGGGGCATAGCACAATTAGCAAAAATTTCCTTAACTTCTCCGAATACAGTTCACCCACAATACTCCAGTACCTTTGGAAAAAGCCAGCATGTAGCCCATCGGGACCAGGGGCTTTGAACGGCTTCATACTCCAAAGTATATGAATACAAATTTTTTTTTCCTAATTTTTAGGTTCCACTCTTTTACTAATTATTATAATCCCTTATTGTTGGCAAACTTTTTGCTTGAGATATAAAATGAAATCATGACGGTGAACACTCTTAATATTCTCCCAATGATATTCTTAGACTCCGTTAGTCTTATTTTTTGATAAACAAACTCTTAATGTTGCACACTTGCATTCATGAATTTGAATAAATGATTTGGCTCACACAGGTTTAATAATCACTATATTAATTTGTTATGCGTCCTTCTCAAAAAAAAAAAAAAAAAGTTGTAACGTGTTGACCTACATGCAATAACATAATTAGATTGACCATTTGGAGAAGAACATAAAGAGAAAGCAGTACTATCTTTAACCTTTTCCTTTTCCATACACGTTTTGGGGGCAACTCCTTCCAATTATTTACATTTATATATACACATTGCTTGCTATCCACCCTTCATATACTACAAACTCCAACACCTATGAAGCACTGGTGCGGGTGCAGTGCGGCGACTCGGTAATTTTTGAAAAAGTAGGATGTGGATGCGGTGGAATACATTTAAAAAAAAATTATTATTTATATTTTCTATATATTTCTAAGTACACTTTTTCATATAATTGTAAACATATACCAATTCAAGAGCAATAGTAGATAATAATTAAAACATGATGCTCATAAATTAGAATACAACCCACAAATTTGAAACTAAAACATTCCATGATGTTCGGAAATTAGAATACAATCCACAAGTTTGAAACTAAAACAAAATAAAAGATAAGTGTTCAAGACAATCAAATACAACCGTCATCCTCATTGTCAAGATCAATAGCTTCACTTTGAACTTCACTTGCACTAGTAGTAACACTAGTGCTAGCATTCCCAATAACCATGCCCTCCAACTTTGGCTCATCAAGTGTAAGGGTAGGATTCTCAAGAATTCCAGCTCCTCCATGTATGTCACTCTCATTCCAAGAGTCTCCTACAATATCCCACATCTTTGTTACTACATTTACATACTCCTCATGGCACATTGACAAGAGTTGAAAATTAGAATGCACATATACCAAATCCTCAGCATTTGTAGGAGTCATTTTGTTTCTTTTTAAGGAATGAATTAATTTGTATGTGCTCCAATTCCTCTTAGCACATGAGGATGAACACGGTTATCCAAGAAGTTTAAAGGCCCTAGTGTTGGTAATGAAGAGTCATAGTATTGCCACGAAACCAAAGGTTGTAAGACCCACCTATCTGTTAAGGCATCTGGTGAAGAAAACCTCCCTCCTGAAAATATAGCAAACTCAACTTTCACCATCCTTAATTCATTTCATCTTCAAAGTATCGCTCCAAAATTTTGATCCTTTCTATAGAAATTTCATGATCTTGATGTGGAGGGATGCGTTTTGGATTCTCCAAAAGCCATTAATGGAGTAATACCTAGTTAAAATATATATATATATATATATATATATATGTGTGTGTGTGTGTGTGTGTGTGTGTGATGAAATGTGTGTTTTACTAGAAAGGGGAACTAAGGAAAATAGAAAATGGAAATACTTGCTTAGGATCTAAGGAATGAGCCAAGCAATGTAGTGGTGTACAATTTTTAGTCCATTGATCAATGAGTATATCATACACCACATTAAAATATAAGCTATACTCATTTGCTTCCAAGCCTTCATGCCGATATATTACTTCCTTTACCTTCTCTATCATTGAATCCCACATTTCATACACAAGATGAAGACAAGGTTTATATGTGTCAGCTTCTCATAGGATATCATAAATATGTGTTGTGAATTCAATGATATAATCAACAACATCCCACCAATGATCACTTAGAATCAAATCTTTCACTTTTTGAGCTTTTCCAACATCATCCTTCCTATAAGAAGTCCATTGGTCACTAATAGCCATGGCTTGGATGCATCTTTTTATCAACTTCAACCTTTTCAGCATAACAATAACCAAAGCAAATCTAGTATCAGCAACTTGGAGCTGTTTTAATGGACAAAATTCATTAAACATTGCTAACCTCATTGAATGGTTTATGAAAAAAACATGTATGAAGGATGGATCATCAGCAATACGTGTAATTCAATTACATTCCTCATATGTAACTTCATTCTTTTCAGAGTTTTTTACTACACAAATATTCTTCAAAGCAAGATTGAGAGTGTGGACAACACATGGTGTCCAAAATATTTTGGGAAAATCACCTTCAATAAGAGCTTTAGCAGCCTTTATCACATTAGCATTATCAGTGATGATTTGGACAACTTTTTCATGTCCAATCTTTTTTATAGCATCCTTCAACACCTCAGCAATAATATGTTTGTCTTTGAACTCACCTAACCCATCAATTTCCTTTATAAACACTGGACCTCCATCTGATGCAACCATAATATTAATAAGAGGCCTCCTTTGTGGATCTGACCCTCCATCAAAAACTCAAAAACTATACTTACACCATTTGCAAGCCAAGAGTCCTTAATTGGTTTCAAAGGTCTTTCAACATTAGCCCTTTCTTTTTGCAGAAGCGTTGCTCTCAAGGCATTGTATCTATGAGGAACATAACCCGGAATGTTATGGGTAGCAGCATATGCATAGAATTACGATAATTTGGGTTCCTTGCAAAGTGAAACAAAAGCCCACTGGTATAAAACATCATAGTAATTCTACTGTCCAGTTTAGTTCTAGCACTATTCTAGAATGCTCTCTCCAAGGGAGAATTCGCAATCACCTTCCTCCTCTAACCATCAACCACTGAATCTGTACTACCACTCCCTTCCTGTCTCTGGAATGAAGGAATCAGCCCATGGAAAGGTGGGGGTAAGGGAATTCAACTTCTGCGTTCTCGCTTTAACTTATCATTTTTAACCTAATCATGCACTCTCTACATTTCCAATCTATGGCTCGATGTCACAGTCTTACATGCTTTAAAACCTTTACCACTAATTTGTGATAAATGAGCATTAACCCTAGAATAGGATCCCACAAAAATTCCATCACAATAGTTGCGCTTAAAATGTGTGTTTCCACCTAATTTAGAAGTAGAACTAGGAGATTTTTCCAATTTAGTTACATACTATCAAAGAGGACCATTTGATGAAGGTTTTATGCTAGTAGCTTCATCCATTGAAAATTTAATAATTTCAATTTAAGTTTTTTAACCTACAAATAAATTGACAAATATATAATAACTATATAAGAAATTAAGTGATCAACTCAAGTCTTAATATTACAGCTTATATAAAAAATTAAAAAAAAATTAAAAAAAAAATCAAATAATAGATACAAATTGAGGGACAAATATGGCTCGCTCTGTTTGTTTCAACATTAACATTTTCTGGAAAATTATTCATTTTTCAGAGGGCATTTTCTGGAAAACTATCTCATTTTCCGGTGTTTGGTAATAACCTTGAAAATGAGCTTGAGAATGTTTTCTGTTATTTGGTATCTACAGTTTTTATAACATTTCTTGTATAATTTAAAACATGTATAACATAAGTATTGTGTAAACCCACATAATGTAATCAATATAAATAAAAAATAAATAAATAAATAAACCAAGAATGAATTTGGTTTTCAAACTAAAATTTTGACAATGGATACAATTGAAATTAGCTATCCAATTTTCATGATCTCAAATACTCATCTTGCTCATGTATATGAACAGTAACGTACATAATAAATTTAAACCATACTTCTCATAATTCAAAATAACTAATATAACCTTAAGTTCCATTTTAAATAGTTCAAAATGCCACATATGCCAGATAGTTTTACTGGCAAACTAATCCAGTACAAATAGTTTGATAAATATACAAAAAATTGTTATAGAATGGTTGACCGATCTGTGAGGAGAAGAAAAAAATAAAAACCTTATTAAAGAACGGTGTTATAGAGGGGAGAAGAAAGGGGGAGAAAAAGAGAAGAGAGAGAAATAGAGAGAGAAATATATGAGAAGAGAAGAGGCCAAAGGGGGTGATAGTGAGGGTATGAGAAGAGAGAAAAAATAAAAGGAGGAGAAGAAGTGAGAGTGTTTATTATGAGAAATGTTGAATAAGCGAAAGAAAATATTTTTTTCTAGGTTAGAAGAAGATAATATTTATAGAAGTTATTCATTGTGTGAGAGAGAGAGAGATTGTTTTCCAAAAATTTTTTTTGGAAAACAACCTATAGAAAATAAGCCTCATTTTTATAAGAGTTTTCCATTGACTAAAGATAGTTTTCCATTGACCAATATTTTTTTACACTACCAAACGCTGGAAAATGTGGAAAACTATTTTATAGAAGGTTTTCTAGTGAAACAAACAAAGCAAGAATGAGCAATAGAGCATGTGAGAGTATAATCGATATTGGAGGGTGAGAATGAAAGCAAAATACCTGAGTGAGCTGGGGACTTGGGTCAGTGTCAGTGAGCTTAAGACTAAGATGGAGATCGAGAGATGGAGAAATTGAGACCGAGAGAAGGAGAGATTGAGATTGAGAGAGCTTGGGTAGTGAGGCAAAGGAGAGGTTCTGAGTGAGTGGTCATGGGTTAAGGAGTGAGAGAGGGGAGACGGAGAGTGAGAAAACGAGAGAGGCAGAGAGGAATTGAAAGGGATTAGGGTTTTTGTTTGTTTAAAGTTGCTTCAAAGTTCAAAACAGTGAGTTTTGCTTTTGTATAATTTTTTATTATTATTTTTACTAGAATTTTGGCCTGAGTCAAAGTCAATTTTGGCCTAATTCGGTCCGTTTTGGCTGATTCGATTCGATTTGGCGCCGAATCAAAGCGAGTCAGCTCGAATCTGCAAATGAAAAAAAAAAAAACCAACGCAACACAAACGCATGGTCAGTGGCATCGACCACCGCACTCCACGTCAATGCGCATCGGGTGTGGGTGCGATGTCCAACACTCCTCAATATATTTACATTTTCCTTTTCTTGACCTCATATTAGCTACCTAATTAATTTAGGCTTCAAACACATTCTAATGAGATCTCTGAGTTTAGATGAGGTGGTTATTGGCAAATTTCTTGGTGTAATTTTTCTAACGAAGACGATTGTGAATGGTTTTAGTTTTGGAGTAGATGGTTTGAGCATGGAATATTATCTGCTCAGGTGCCCATCAGCTGAACTAATTGTGAAGACGGCAGTTATCCAAGCTTTGGAAGCTGATCCTAAGCTAGCAGCCAGCCTTGTTAGAATGCATTTCCATGATTGTTTCATATAGGTACTCTCTCTCTCTTTCTCTCGTATGACTGTCTTTAAAGGCTTGGTTATTTTCTTTGTTGATGAAAAGATTTGGTTATACTTTCTTGGTCTTAGAATTTCCTGTTTTGTTGGTTAAGTAGGGATGTGACAGGTCGGTTCTCATTGATTCAACAAAGCAAAATATAGCAGAGAAAGACTCCCTCGGAAATTTGAGTTTGCGGGGATTTGAAGTTATTGATAAAGCAAAAGAGCAGCTTGAAAATGTATGCCCAGGCGTAGTCTCATGTGCTGATATTCTTGCAATGGCTACCAGAGCAGTATTTTGGGTAACCAAATATTAATTTAAAGTGAATTATTTTTCACTTTTTTTTTTTTTTTTTTGGTGTCATTTTCATTATAATGATTGAGATCAATTTGTAATGGTGTTATTGATTTTAAAGGCCGGGGGTCCTCTTTATGACATACCTAATGGAAGAATGGATGGTAAGAGGTCTAAAATAGAAAACATAATCAACCTTCCTGCACCCTTCTTCAACGCCTCTCAGCTCATTAACATGTTTGGGCAGCTTGGTTTTAGTGCCCAAGAAATGGTGGCTCTTTCGGGTAAATATGTTACAAGTTTTCAAAATGATTGATTCTATATGATTATGTTACAAATTTCGTGTCACTCGCACCAAGATTAGTGTAATTAATATTAGGAACATGTTACAACTTACAAGTTTCTTGTTCCTCCAGAAAATATATATATATATATATATATATCCACCAAGTGTAACTTAAACCCATCCCTCTCTCTCTCTCTATATATATATATATTGTGCAAACTCATTTGAAATGTGCATGCTATCAAAATTTTGTGATCTTGGTATGCAGGGGCACATACACTGGGAATGGCAAGGTGCGCATCATATAAGAAACGATTGATGCATGGCACTGATCCAGATTTAGATTCAGGCTTTGCAAAGACATTGTTCAAAACATGCAGTGGTGGTGATACTGCAGAGCAACCCTTCGACCCAACAAGAAATACTTTCGATAATCTTTACTATAATGCATTGCAAAGGAAAGCCGGGGTGCTTTCTACAGATCAAACACTGTATGCATCTGCAGAAACTAAAAGATATGTGAATGGCTATGCATTCAACCAAGCCGGGTTCTTCTTTGATTTCCAACAGGCAATGGTGAAAATTGAGTAAGCTTGATGTTAAAGAAGGTTCAAAAGGCGAAGTAAGACGAAATTGCCATAAAATTAATTGATGTTAAAGCTTTCTATCAACTAATTAGTTAGTCCCATTAAAAAAAAAAAAAAATCTAAGTTAAGTAAGGTGTTGTAAGACTGGAAATTTCTGTTTCTTAACAGATAAATGCGTGATAAAGGTCCTTAACTTAGTTTAATTTGTGTTTCTTTAGATTGTAATTAACTATCAATTAATTGCTCATCCTTGGCACCTCATGTTTTACTGTTATAGTTTACTGGAATTTTGACCCGTACCCCAACAAAACTAAAGCAAAGATGAAAGACGAAACTTGGTACGTACCACTATCCGCTACCACTGGCACTTGTGGAGTTGGAAGTATGATCTTCCTCCACAGACATATAAATGATACCACCACCATTTTTATAAATGAAATTTGTAAAGTTGTAATTTACAACTATGTGTTTTGTTGGCTTTTATTCCGTACCAAATTTGATTGTAATTTTATTCAATCTTTTATAACCTGTATTTATTGTGGGATTTAATTGTAAGGGTCGTGTGATAAAGAGAGAGAGTGTGAAGACACAAGCAATTAAAGACAAAAGAGTTTTCGTGAGTAGCTCGCAACTAAGCATCCTGCGAAATAATGCATGTACCCTGCACATGACTGGAATGCGAAGAGTCAGGACAGATGGAGACAGTTGTGTTTCGCGAGTAAGGCCTTCCCGCGAGACACTCACGAAACATTCTGTTTTGCCAGACTGTGCTATCTAATACACACTTTCTGTACCCACACAATATATACCCATCTTACCCACAAAAGTTGAGGAGTACTTCAGAGAGAAAACCCTAGTCACAAACCTTGAGAGTTAAAGATTGTTATACCCATAATCCTCTACACAATTGCTTGTGGATTTTCCTCAACTCCTACCTCTCCATTTCCATATCATTGAGAGGTTGATAGTCCAAAAACTTACCACACCCTTTCAGAGTGTCAAGTGGGGTTTTGGTGCTGCTAGGAAGCATTGGAAGAAGCCAAGGATGGCAGATGCAACATGGTACCTGTTGCGAGATCTGGAAAGCTAGACAAGACACGGTTCCGAGAAGCCTTGTTAGAGTAGGAGCTTGGAGAGAGTACATCGAGTAGATTAGGCTTGGAGGGTCTCTTGTTAACCCATATATCCCAACTGATTGTCTAATGAATCGATTACTGCTTGGAGAGCGACGGAGAGGTTTTTCGCCGAGTTCTTCGATTTCCTCTTCGATAACACATCGACATGTTATCTTGTGTTTGCATTCTTCTTCCCTACTCTTTTACCTTTCATTTTACTGCTGTGTAATGTTTATGGGTTAGAGTAGCTTGTTTGTTTATCCGTTCGCATTTATTCTATTCCGCATTTAGTATTAAGTTAGAGTAAAATCAATCAAGCCGTAACTTTAATTTGGGGGTCTAAATAGCTCTTGTGTTTTCACACATTTTCTAGCATTCAAGATTACATACACATATTAATCGTAATGTTGAATTGATTACTTCAATACCATAATTTCATCTAACAATCAATTTCTTGATTTATTTCAATACCATGATTTTATCTAATAATCAATGTCTTGGTGAATAGCAAAGCAAAAGTAGTTTCTTAGAAGAACTAAGCTAAATATATCCAAACATTTTAAAGCCAAAGAATACTTTTTCTTTTTTTTTTTGAAAACAAACTCAAACTTCATTCATTCATGAATAGAAAGAGAATTCAAATATAGTGCCTCCAATGCTAGAGGAGGTGACTCTTACAACCATACAATATCCTCATCTACCTGCCTAGCATAACGGGCCAAAGAGTGTGCAACTGAATTCGCATTCCGGCGAACATAGTTTATCTCACCATGCCCCAGTCCCCTTAACAACCACTGAATATCCTTATAAACATTACCTAGGCGAGACATATTACATTGTGGCGAGTGGATGGCCTTCATTACTGTTGTGCTATCACTTGCAATCACCAAGTCAGAGAAACCAGCTTCAATTGCAAACTCTAAAGCTTTCCTGCTCGCCAATACCTCCGCCTCCTCGCTGTCTGTTATTGTAGGACCCTTAGACAAAAGCGCTACCATGACCTGACCTTTATCATTCCAGTTCACCAACCTAAATCTGAAGGCTGCCATATCTGCAAAGACTGCGCCATTAGAGTTGAGCTTGTAAATCAAACCATTAGAGGCCTATCACGAATTCATCAACCCAATCGTCATTGGCTCTGGAACTGCCAAGTGGGATTATGCTGCATTAACTTCTTCAATGTAGTCCCTAGCTCTTGCATTAAGCCGAGAAGGTTCCTTTAAATTACTACCATGCAAGAGGAATTTCGTTGATTCCATATCAGCCAACATTGGACCCAGAAAAATTCAAGATCATCCACAGAGAGCTTGTGCATCGAGTCCGCAAATAGCTGCATAATGTCATGTTGGCCACTCAAGCTTTTTTGTAATTGGATTGAACACCCAGCCCAACACATCTTGAGCCATTCCACACTCCCACAGTGCATGAATCACAGACTCCGAATGCCTCAGACGTATAGGACAGCTATCATCCTCGATAATTCTACACCAAGCCAAATTTGCACGAGTTGGCAATATATTCTGACAAGCTCGCCATCCGAAGACCTTTATTTTTTTTGGCACCTATAGCTTCCATATCTTATCCCAGACGTGGCTATTTGACACTGAAGTTGAGCTCTCACCCTTACAGCCCGCTTCCTTCAATAGTAATCTTGTAATATGGTAACCTGACTTCACAGAGTACCTTCCGTTCTTATTATGCAGCCACAACAACACATCTGAAACATACCTGTGACTTTGTGGAATTCTCAAAATGGCATCTACATCAAACCTGTGGAAAACCGTGGCTACCAACTCCTTATCCCACCGGTAATTACTCCAATCAATTAAGTCCGAGACTCTTCATTCCCACTCCACTTCATTTAATGGTATAAGCACCTTATTTGAAGGATGGTTTGGAATCCACTTATTGTGTATCACCCGTATGGAAGAACCATTTCCCACTCTCCAACAATATCCCTTCTTTAGAATTTGTTGACCTGGAATTAAGCTTTTCTAGACATACGAGCTGTTTGGGTTGTCAAATGCTTCCAGAATGCTACATCTTGGGAAGTACTTTGCTTTAAAGCACTTGTAGAGAAGTGATCCTTGGTCCTGCAATAATCTCCATCCTTGTTTAGCCAACATGGCCAGAATGAAACTCCTTATATCCCTAAAACCCATCCCTCCTTCCTTCTTGGGCAAAATCAAAGAATCCCAGCTCTTCCAATGAATCTTCTTTTTGTCTCCACATCCCACCAAAACCTGGCACACATAGTGTAAGGTTGAATTTAATCAACCATCTTGTTGGTTTTATTTCGTACCAAATATGTTTATAATTCAGCATTTAGAAACCCTGTATTTAGGTGGGAATCATGTAAGGGTAGTGTGTGAGAGAGTGTGAAGAAAAAGCTCAAGAGTGTGCACTCAACAGGGCCTTGCGACTAGATCTCACGACTGGCTCGCGGCTGGCAAGTCGCCAAAGCTGGCACACGTGTGAAGCATGCAAAAGAGCTGAAGAGTCACGCCAACTGGAGCACTATAGGACAAAACTTCTAGTCTGGCCAGGTAGTTAGCTCACGACTCAAACTTGCGACTCAGTCAAGTCGTGAGGTCAATGTTAGGACATATGTGGTTCACATGTTAAGAACATATATCATGATTTTATATTATTGGCTAATCCTTTGACAAAATGGACTTTACTTGTATTTGGGTAGATCTAGGATGAGGTTTAATACTACAAGAAACAAGGTTTCAAGATCAAGTGTTGAAGTCATCAAGTCTGTCCAAGAAACAAGTGAAGAAGTGCTGAGTTTTTAAAGCTTGATAGCTTCTCGACACCTCTCGACAGCTAGGCTATCTATCGAGCATCTTAAGGTGTTTCTTATCGCAATCTCGACACCTTCTCCATAGCTGGTCGATTGATCGAGAAATCTTCTGTCTCCTCGATAGCTTCTCGACACTTGGTGGATCGATCGAGATGTTCCTCGACACCTACTCGACACCTAATCTGTCGAGCTTTACGAATTTAGTTTTTTAGATTTGATTTATGCTCATGCTTATGTATTTGTTTAGGGTTTCTTTTCTCACAACCCTAGACCTATATAAGGCTTATTTTAGAGGCCATCACATAAGAGAATATAAGAGAACATATGCAAAAGGTGACCGAGACCTTATTCTTTCTGAAAAAAGCTACTGCATCTTTACGCCTTAGGGTTTTGTAACCAAGTGCTTCTTGATTTTCATTGTTGATGAAGTGAAGAACTTTGTAGCCAACATTCTTCTTCCTCAAGTTAGTGAGTGAGTCATGTACTGGGACTCATGCAAAGGAGTTAGTCACATACTGAGATTCGTGCATCAAAGGGTGGTTTTCATATATTGAAAAGTTCAAAGGTTCTGAAGCGGTAGAAGGTTTTTGCTGTAAGTTTATCTACAGGGATTGTAGAGTCTAGGGACAAAGGTTTTGTACTAGATCTGAAACTTCTCTTTTCTATAGTGAATTGCTTTTCGGGAAGGTTTCCCCCCAAGTTTTTTACTGTGAAACTAGTTTGTTTCATTAGTTTTCCTAGGTTATCATATCTTGTCTTATTTATTTTTCCACTGCATGATTTTGACATGATATTGATTTTTGTTTGTTTTAACAAATTTTATTCATAATAAATCTAATTAGCAACTTGAGTTTAAAACTTGTTAATTCTATCAACCGGAGTCTAAATTTCCCAATAAGTGGTATCAGAGCAGGTACACTCTGATTGGATTAATTTCCTAAGTGTGATCCTTGACCCCTGTTGTCATGGATTATGGACAATCTCTTTTGATTCCTCCTTTATTTTGATGGCACTAATTATATGTACTAGAAAGTTCGTAGAAAGTCTTTTTGCAGGCTCTAGGTGAACAGGTATGGCAAGCTGTTGAAGTTGGCTGGATTAAGCCAAAGGAAGCGCCGGTGGATTAGGATGATGCAACAATCATAGCGGTAAATTTCAATAGTAGGGCCTTGAATGCTTTATTTTGTAGGGTGACCAATGAAGAATTCAAGAAAATATCATCCACAGAAGTTGCCAAGGAAGCATGGACCATTCTTGAGACCACTTATGAAGGTACCAAGGCAGTAAAGACTGTGAAGCTTCAAAGACTCACTAGTAATTTTGAAGAAATAAGGATGGAAGAGGATGAGAGCTTTGATGAGTTCTATGCTAAACTTAAGGATATTGTGAATTCTGCTTCAACCTTGGAGAATGTATTGCAGAATCCAAAATTTTTAGGAAAATCCTTAGGTCCTTACCTGAAAGATTCCATACCAAGATCACTGTCATTGAGGAAGCAAAGGACATTGATCAAATTCCTTTGACTGAGCTTGTAGGGAACCTTCAAACCTATGAGATGGGATTAGGCTCAATGGGAGAAGGTGAAAAGAGTAAAAATTTGGCTCTTAAGGATATAGAGGAAGAGATTGAGGACTTTGAAGATGAAGATGAAAGTGAAGATGAAGATGAAGATGAAGGTGAAGATGAGGATGAGGATGAGGATCTAACTTTTATAACTAATGAGATTATCGAGCTTCTTCAGTTTAGGAAAAAGGATAAGGGCAAACATCCTAGGAAATCTAAATCCTCTAGGAAGAGCAAGAATGAGAAACCCCTCATCCAATGCCATGAGTGCAAAGGTTTTGGTCATATGAGGATAGAGTGTCCAAACTACCTCATGAAGGAAAAGACCAAGGAGTCAAAAGATAAAGGGTTGGTTGCGACTTGGAGTGATACTGAGAATGACTCTTCTGATGAGTATGTGGATGAATGTCGTCACGTTATAGCCTTTGCTGCCTCAACCGATAAGGTGATTATGGAGAGTGCTTGTGACAGTGAGGATTCTTCTGATAATGAAGTATCCAAGAAGATGCCCCTTCAGGAAGCCTATGATAAGCTATGCACTGAATTCATAAAATCTGAAAAGACTTCTCATCTTTGTAGAAAAGAGTTTAATGAGGCAAAGACTGAAAAAGCTGATTTGTTAGTTAAACTAGATGAGACTACAAGGTTAGTTGAGACTCTTGTTGTGGAGAACACCTCATTAGAAGAGAAGGTCAAGAATCTTAAAGTTGAGCTTAGTCAAACTAGAACTCAAATAGAGAGGATGTCTAGTGCAAAGCTTGATGAGGTCTTGAGTGCTCAAAAACCTAGTTCTGATAAGACTGGCTTAGGATATGTTATTTCCTCCAGGCCCTCCTCTTCCATGGCTTCTTGATCAAGGATTATCTTTGTGCCCCAATCTAAGAAAGGTGATAAATGTATGAAATTCAAAACTGATTTGTCTAATTCTAAATCCTTTGTTAGACCTCATGTTTGTCACCATTGTGGTGTTTCTGGACACATTCGTCCTAATTGCTTTAAGTTGTATCCTTATAAGCAATTGACCAAACGGTCACAGGTTTTCTCTCAAGGACCTACACCTTTGTTTGGAGAGTTATTAAAAGCTTTAAGCTTTTTAACTCAATTTCAGGAGAATTCTAATTCTTCTATGTCTTTTAGTAGAAACACTAGGACACGTGCTTTTTCATCTTCATGGCCAAAGACTTGTGCTGTGTGGATGAGAAAGGAGCCTAAGACTTAATTGTCTTTTTTGTTTGTCCTCTGCTTTAATTCCTTCTATCTAAAGTAGGACTCTCTTTGCTTGATTTTTTATCTGCTTTTGGAATCATGCTTTCATGCATCTACACCTTTTTATCATGCCTTCATTCATATGCATCTTTCTTTCATGCTTTCATGTTGTTTGTCTGTTTTTGTTTGGTTGTTTAATTTTTATTTTGTTTTGTTTTCAAAATAAAAAAGAAAAAGGAAAAATTAGAAAAATACAAAAATAGTGTGTGTTTTGTGTACATTGGTACTTATGTACCTTAGATAGCCATTGAAATAAAGTTTTCTAAATTTTGTATCTCTTGTAGTTTAGATGAATATCTCTATGCACAACTAAGCAAGTGAGCTTTGTGGCTCTTATTTGTGATGAGTAAGATTAAGTTTTCTCTTGTACTTAACACTCATATCACTCTTTTTAACGGGAAGGACTAGAAAATCCTAAGAGAAAGGCATAAATAACCATCTCACCACTGTTGCATGTCAGTCATAATATGACACCTGTATGCTTCAGCATAGCAAAAGTGCAGTGTCAATGACATTTGTGTGCTTCGGCATAGTAAAATTGGAATGCCAAATATCATTAGGTATTTCTTTTCTCTCTCTTATATGCCCATGTATGATATGCTTAAAAGAAAAATATGCAAAGAAAAATCAAAAGCAAAAAGATAAAAACTGCTTTAAAAATTATTACAAGAGTGTATTTTAAGAGATGTGGGAGATGTGGGAGTTATAAGATATACCTCAAAGGTGATAGTCCCCATCAAGCAGTTATGACTGTGTGTGAGTTAAAGTGATTTTCTCATATCTCAAATTGTCATAACATGTATACCCTTATACAATCTTGCAATATTTTTCACACACAACACGCAATATTCTTTGCTATTCTTGATACATATGCAGGTACAATGTGATTTGGCTATCACAAGGTTTTACATGTGTTAATGTATGCTCACTAAACTGTCTTGACTTGTTTTTGAAAGATAAAATTTGTTAGACTTATTTAGTGTGTGTGTGTTTGAGATCTATGTGCATAACTTTTTTCTGGTTGAGAGATTTGTTTTTCACATATTTTGCATCTTTCTATTATCTTGTCATCCATAGCATCTTATTTCATTACATTCATGCATTTATATGGATTTCTTGTGCCCCTTTAATCATCCTTGATCATCTTTATGTCTCTCAGGTGAAACCTTCTAGCTTCTTGTACCCTTTGTCAATCATGACAAAAAAGTGGAGAATTTGTGGAGAATATGTGGTTTCTTTTTAAGATTCTACATGCTAGAGGGAAAAATACATGCCTCTGTAAGGGGGAGATGTGTTTCATCTTGTTAAGGGGGAGTGCTTACTTCCTTCTTCTTGTACACCAGTCTTGTGACCATTTATAGACATACATTGTACTTATCTTTTTATTTATGTTGATATATGTTCTTCTTTCACTTACCCTTTCATGTGTTGATTCTTTTCTCCCTTTAGACATATGCTTCATATTACTTGTATGCAATCTATTATTTCTGTTTCACACAAAAATGCCTTGATGAGTTTTATTTAAAGTGTTTCAGAAATACAGGTTGTACCATAAACTCTCTTCTTGCAAAGTTTTTCAAGAGTTTGTGTTAAGATAGATTTTATTGTATTCAACAAGTGAATATGAGTTGAGTGATTTATAACTTTTCTCATATATTCATTTGTTTGTTATAATTTTGTCATGGATTGTCAAAGGGGGAGATTGTTAGGATATATGTGGTTCACATGTTAAGAAAATATGTCATGATTTTATGTTATTGGCTAATCTTTTGACAAAATGCACTTTACTTGTATTTAGGTAGATCTAGGATGAGGTTTAATACTTCAAGAAACAAGGTTTCAAGATCAAGTGTTGAAGTCATCAAGTCTATCCAAGAAACAAGTGAAGAAGTGCTGAGTTTTTAAAGTTCGATAGCTTCTTGACACCTCTCGATAGCTAGGCTATCTATCGAGCCTCTTAAGGTGTTTCTTATCACAATCTCGACACCTTCTCGATAGCTAGTCGATCAATCGAGAAATCTTCTGTCTCCTCGATAGCTTCTTGACACCTGGTGAATCGATCGAGATGATCCTCGACACCTACTCGACACCTTATCTGTCGCACTTTACGAAATTTAGTTTTTCAGATCTGATTTTCGGCCCATGTTTATATATTTGTTTAGGGTTTCTTTTCTCACAACCCTAGACCTATATAAGGCTTATTTTAGAGACCGTCACATAAGAAAATATAAGGAGAACATATGCAAAAGGTGACCGAGACCTTATTCTCTCTGAAAGAAGCTACTGCGTCTTTGCACCTTAGGGTTTTGTAACCAAGTGCTTCTTGATCTTCATTGTTGATGAAGTGAAGAACTTTGCAGCCAACATTCTTCTTCCTCAAGTTAGTGAGTGAGTCACGTACTGGGATTCGTACAAAGGAGTTAGTCACGTACTGGGATTCGTGCATCAAAGGGTGGTGTTCATATATTGAAGAGTTCAAAGGTTCTGAAGCGGTAGAAGATTTCTGCTGTAAGTTCATCTATGGGGATTGTAAAGTCTAGGGACAAAAGTTTTGTACTAGATTTGAAACTTCTCTTTTCTATAGTGGATTGCTTCTCGGGAAGGTTTCCCTCCAGGTTTTTTACTATGAAACTAGTTTGTTTCATTGGTTTTCCTGGGTTATCATATCTTGTCTTATTTATTTTTCCGCTGCATGATTTTGACATGATATTGATGTTTGTTTGTTTTAACAAGTTTTATTCATAATAAATTTGATTAACTACTTGGGTTTAAAACTTATTAATTCTATCAACCGGGGTCTAAATTTCCCAACAGTCAAGTCGCCAGACCACTCTGTTTAGGAAAAACTGACCTTTAGCATTCCAAACACACATCAGTATAAATACCCCTTATACCCACGTATTGTATATAGCTTCTAGAGAGAATTTTGAGAGAGAAACCCTAGAGAAAAACAAGATTGACTCATCCACAATCTTCATTCTTTGATTCTCCAAATTCCTCTACTTTTACCCTCTCCATTGTTACATCCTTGAGAGGTACATTAGCCAAAAACCTTTTCTCCCATACTCATATCTATGAGGAGGCTATTTGGTACTTGGGAAGTAGTTAGGAAGGGACCAAATGATATTGGTTGATGCTACGGTCTATAGCGGGATCCAATAAACTAGAGAAGACAAAGGTTCGGTGTAACCTCGTTGGAGCAAGAAGCTTGGAGGGTTTAGGTACACTGGGTAGATTATGCTTGGAGGGTCTTTTGTTGTTCACGTATCCTAACTTCATTCTCTAGTGGATTATTGGTCGCTTGGAGGGCGACGGAGAGGTTTTACGCCAAGGAATTTGGTTTCCTTTTCAATAACACATCGCTATATTGTCTTTGTGTTTGCATCTCTCTTCTTTTAATCTTTGCCATTTAATTTATGTTGTGGTTGTGATTTTATTTGGTTTAGATTGTTTTATCAATTCTGGTTTAGCTTATTTTCATATTTCGCACATACATTGTTTGATAATAAGCTTGAATTGGTAATTTGTAATTTGGGGGTCTAAACGTTTAAGGTGTTTTACATACTATTTGAACATTCACATAGCATTAAGCTCATTACAAAGCTTCATTGACAATTGGAATACTCTCATTGTGTATGTGGGAATTGATTGAGCCACTACCTTTATCAATACCTCATTCCCAGCTCTAGATAGCAATCTCCCTTTCCACCCCTGTATTTTTTTTCCAAACCCTTTCCTTAAGAAAAGAAAAGGCTTGATATTTGGACTTGCCAATCAGCATGGGCAAACCCAGGTAAGATTGAAATTTGTCCACTTCTTGGACTCCCAAAGAATTTTTTATCCAATCCCATTGTGCACCTATAGTATTGCCACTAAAGAAAATAGAGGATTTCTTCAGATTGATATGTTGCCCAGAAACCGTGGCATACAATTAGAGGATGTCAATGATGGCCTGTACTTCATCTTGCTTTGCTTGGAAAAACAAGAGTGATTTATCTACATATAGTATATTTGATATGCTAGGTGCTACAAAAACAGATAAATGGATAGAGGGTATCCTTGATAGCATAGTTTTAAAAACCAGACCAGCCGGTTCAACCGGTTCAATCGGGAACCAGCCTCCAATCCGATCCAGTTATGACTAAAAACCAAAAATCATCCAAAAACCAAAAATAACTGGAAACCTGCTGGTTCAATTGTAAAAACTGAAAACTAGTATGGTTGAACTAGTTATTGGCCGGTTTGCTTAAAAAACCAAAATGCAGCAATTTTGACTAGATAGTAAAGATCTGAAAAACAAAGCAATCAACCATGACCATCCTTTGCCACTGAAAAAAAAAAAAAATGTAGTTGAGGAGAGGAGGGATTCTTCAATGGGGGCACCATTTGACTATCTGAGCACACACAAGAATGTCAACCAAGACAACTTAAACAAGTCTAAAAGAAAAGAGAAGAAGCAGATCTAAGTTGAGAGAGAATGGAGAAATAAACTTTAATAAAAGAAGTGGGGATGACCCAAAGGTATCTAGTGAAAATAACAAGGAGAGAAACAAGTGGGGTAGGTTGGAAAGTGGGGTAGGGATACTAAATGGTTAATTATTAGAGTTTTTTTCTTTTTCTTTTTTTCTTTTTTCAATGCTGTCTTGTAGTGTATGTAGTGTCGTTCTTTTGGAGGGTGTGTTTCTTGCTTTTGGGCTTTTGGCAACCTTTGGGCTATTAGCCTATTTCAATGGAGGAAAAGAGCTAAGTAACATGTTACCTGCCAATTGCCAATTTTGATCATATAAATAAATAATAATAATATATAATAAATGTAGCCAAAGCATAATATATATAAAAAATGCACAATAATAATCCATATAAATTTAATAATAAATAATAGTACAATTTTTCTTTTTCTTTTTTTAAAGAATTACTAATTTATTATGAATTGTTAATTTCATACTAAATATTTTTAATACTATATAAGTTGTGGATTTGTTATTTTAATTTTCTATATATAAGATGTGATAATTAAACTCACATTTTTTTAAAATAAAAAATATATGTATTTAAAACTAAATATTCTTAGTTTTAAACTTATTACATATTTTATTATTTATACATTATAATTTAAAATTATTAATTAATTAATTATGACCTTACCGGTTCGACCATTGGTCCAACCACAGTCCAACCATAAAACCGAGAACCGCTACCTTTTTCAATTTTTTAACTGGTCCGGTTTTTAAAGCCATGCTTGATAGAGCCCTCTAGATGGCAGAATATTACGATATGCTTTCCCATTAATACAGACAGAGAAAGAGACAGTGGTGACACAACTCATAATATGATCAGTCCACACTTTAGGAAAACCTAAGTTGTTCATCATGCCTCTAAGAAAGGTCCACTTTACCCAATCATAAGTTTTGCTAACATCCAACTTCAATGCCAAAACACCATTTTTACCTTTCTTTTTGCAATGCATAGCATGAAGGGTCTCATAAGCCACAAGTACATTGTCAATGATAAGGCGACCTGGAACAAAAGCACTTTGGGTGGGAAAAATCAACTAGGGCAGAATTAGCTTCAATTTATTAGCCATAACTTTTGAAATTATTTTATAAATAACATTACTTGTTGATAAGTCTGTAACTTCATTAACATGTGTTATTTTCTCATGTATAACGCAAATATTTTTACATAAGGTAAGTCGTTACAAAACTATTTTTTTTCCATCCAATCAATTTGTAAATTGTGATTTTTTAAATCATATCGATCATAATTAAATATTCTATAAAATTTTAGATCAAGACGTTAAATAATTTAGAGATGATTATACCAATAATAGACTGTGGGTGCCTTTTCGTATTGTTGGGCCTTGACTCCTTCTGTTGTACTATGGCCCATTAGTTTAAGGTAAGAGAGTTGGGACTGGCCTTGCTGGGATTGTGCTTCAGGCCAACTTGTGCACAAGTCAAGCTCACCCAATGTAGACACATCTTGACATGAGTGTTGTGGGCTAAACGTAAGGTGTGGTCACAGCAGGAATAACTGTTACAGGTATTACAATAAGAATACACTATAGCAGAATAATTATGATAATAAAACGTATTAAGTAAAGCTAACATCGTGAATAAAGTTAACAGAGTTATGACAAAATAACACAGCGAGTGGAATAATACTACAGTAGAAAAAGGTAAATAACTTAGTAATTGCTAGCCAAACAGTGGGTAAATCATCCAATGGACATAACCAATGAAACAGCTTATTTGATAGATTATGTGCTGAGCTTTTTAGCAAAAGCGAACCTAAGAAGGGAGCCATTCTCCAAAGCAGGTAACCTCAACAAAAGGCTCCTACCATAGAAGTTACTCGCTTTAGGGAAAGGACCTAAGTGGTTTGTGCTTCGATTTACAATCTTTAGAGAGTGGGTCTATTAAGAGGGAGAGAAAATGTGGTCTATTGATGCATGCCTTTATTCCTACTGCCTTAGTTTCTCACTGGTTTTCTTTTAATCTCTCTTTCTTTTCTTTTGTCTCTCCATGTTTTCTCTTTTCACTTTTCTTTCTTTTCTACCTCCCTTTTTTGTTCTCTCATTTTTACTATTCATGGCTACCCTCTTTAATACTGTCTGCCATTGTAGGATTTACCCCTTTTGCCCCTCCCATTTTTGGCTTGTTGTGGGCATCTCTTTAGGATTGCCCACTAACCTACTGGTTGTCCAGCAATTACCTTTGCCCAGAGTGTGTTGGTTACACCACTCTTCATTTCTAGACAAAATTACTTGTCTTGTTTCTTATCTCTCTGTGTTTTTGTTTCATCTTAAGGGATAAGGATTGAACTATCTCACAACCTACCTTTATGGCATGCATCAAGTCGTTCCAGCCCACACTTACCTCTTTTAGGTGAAATGTCATCCTAGCAAGACATTCCCCCAAAGAAGCTTAGGCGAGAGCCTTAGAATAGACCCCCTTTTCTCCTCAACGCCAAACCACACCCTCTAAATACCTTGACCCATGGCCCATCTCCCATGTATTGGCTGGGTACAAGTAGGTGGTGCCTTGGTCCTTTATGCACACTCCACTTTCATCTGTGTTTGTTTCTTTCTGGCCTTCACACCATTTCTATTGCTCTTGCATTGTTTGGTTCTGTTGTGCATGCTAGTTTGTGTTTATCCTTTGTGGCGTGAAGGATGCATGGGCTTTTAGGCTGATGTTTTCTTTCTTTTATCCTGTCCTGGGTCAGGTATTGTCCAAGCGAAACCCTTTATCTCCATAGCTTGCTGAGCCCATGCTTTTGTCTCTCTCCTTTATGGCCGTGGGCCTTTTAGCCATTAATCTTGCAATACTACTTCATTGTGTTTGCCATATTTACCTCTTATCATTCTTATAGGCTTATTGGCCATCATTCCTGTCATGTCAGCTCATTTAGTTTACCACTTTATTCTTCGGGCTTCCTTGGCCCATTTACTTCTTCTTTACCTCTTTTTACTCTCATGGGTTTATTGCTTAATTCCTTGGGCTTCCACGGCCCTTTTACTATATCTTTACCTCTTATTACTCTTATGGGCTTATTGGCCATAATTCCTGCCATGTCAGCCCATTGAGTTTACCACTTTATTCATTTGGGCTTCCCCGGCCTATTTACTTCTTCTTTACCTCTCATTATTCTCATGGGCTTACCATTTCATTCATTGGGTTTTCTCGGCCCATTTACCTCTTGTTACTTTCATGGGCCTACTGGCTATCAATCCTGCCACGTCTGCCCACTGGGCTTGTTACCTTATCTCTTTACCGTTTTGCCCATCGTTTTCTTCTCTCATCTTCTGTATTGTTGGGCTTCTTTTGCTATTGGACCCTTTGTCAAAAATGGGCATCAATGTAGAGTATACTAATAGTTTTAAAATTAATAAAACATATTAAAAAATTAATCAAATTTACACATTTTAACTAATAAACGTTGCTTTACAAATATATAGAAATCAATATAAGGTAATATAACAATAATAAAAATTGAATAAAAACCTTATTTTTATAGATAACAAATACAAAAAGGATCTATAACTCTTTAACCATAAAATCTGCAATTGTCTTTTGTTTAAAAAAAAAAAAAAAAATTGTATGCATGTTTCTAATTCTCCAAATATAAAATAATAATAATAAAAATATTTTAAAAAATAATGAAGGATTACACTAATGATATTTATTTATAAATTTATAGAAACACATATCTTGAACATACTTTGATTTAACGAGCTACATATGATATGAAGAGGGTAAAATAGTAGTCGACAGGCCCGTTTAAATAAACCTGACGATGTTAGATCAGTGGTCCAGTAGTGGATGTGTCCATGATCAACAAATGAGAGGTGGACGGATCTCATTATGGACGGAGCTCATTATGGACAGATCTCTATGTGGATGGATCTCAAGGCCACGTGGCATGGTTTAAGTAACCACCAAGCAGCCCTAGATGGAAATAACTTTTGTCCTACGATTGACCTTAGTCAATAGAGTCCCAATATGAATAGAATCCTAATATGGGAAGAATCCCACAATATACACCCATCAATAATGATCTTCTCCATAAGGAAAGCCTTCCCATGCAAGAAAGGAAGGTCGATTCTACACTACTATAAAAACCCAAAAACTCTCAAAACATAAGGTACGCATAATTCACCCCAACTCTGGCACTCTAGAGTTGTAGAAAGGTTTTTAGACTTAATCTTCGGATGGTCTTTGGCTGGTTCCATACTAGTACTCTCTTAAGGTTTTCTCTATTGTTGTTTTACAGGCATTGCTACGAACGTGTGGGTATCGTGTGGCTTATTGACGATTTCTGGCATCATCAAAACATAAGGTACGCATAATTCACCCCAACTCTAGCACTCTAGAGTTGTAGAAAGGTTTTTAGACTTAATCTTCGGATGGTCTTTGGCTGGTTCCATACTAGTACTCTCTTAAGGTTTTCTCTATTGTTGTTTTACAGGCATTGCTACGAACGTGTGGGTATCGTGTGGCTTATTGACGATTTCTGGCATCATCATGATATATAAGAGTAATAAGTTGGAAAAAAAAATGATGTATGTGTTATTTAACCAATTTATTTTTTAAATCTAGGGGCCCATTAGTTAAATTTTATATTTAAAATTTTATTTATTTTTATAAAAAATAGGAAGGATGTGGCCTTCCCCCTCTCCTTCCGCCTCTAACTTTGATTTGGTTTACAATATATAATATAGAAAATATATACTTTCCTACAATTTTTTTTTCTTTTTTTTTTTTTGGTAAAAAATAGATAAATCTTGAAACTCATAAAGTCTCGCAAATAAAGATTTGAACATGAAACCAGGGTTGTCTCAACCACTTAGGCCATGGCCTCAAACCCTAAGTGGGAGAAAGTCCCAAGTATTGGTAAAAAAAAATTGCAAATATTAATCAATAAACTTTTTTTTTTAAACCCAAGTATTAATTAATAAAAGGGGAAATTGCAATTTACCCACCTGTGGTTTGACCCGTTTTAACAATGCCTACCTATGGTTTAAAAGTTGTCACTTAACCCACCTAAGGTGGGCTCCGTTAGACCCCGTTACCCACCTCTGCCCTTTCCGTTAGAAAATCTCATTTACTATATAAGCCAAAATTAGAGCACAATAAGAACCCTAAAAAAGGACTGAGCTCTCTCCCTCTCTCTACCTTCGAACCCTCAAAAATCCCCAAACCCATTTCCACTATATCAAGATCCCTAAAAAACCCCAAACCCATTTCCCTATGTACTCCAATTGCCTAAGCTTAATCCCCGAACATGTCTTCTTCAAGTTATTACTCGGGTTCCAGTCACCATTCATGCTCTGCTGACAGTTGCCGGCTACGAACTGCTCTGACCTTGAACAATTTTGGGAGAAGGTTTTATGGGTGCAGCTACTATGATGTGGTGAGTAATAGTTGGTTTTCATATTTTTTTTCCTTTTTTAGTTTTTTTTTTTTAATTTTATTTTCTATTTTTGTTGGTTTTCTGGTTTTGTTGGCTTTATGAATAACTTTAATTTGATTTTTTTTTTTTGTAAGATGATGAACCTACTTGTAAATACTTTAGGTGGTTGGATGGCAAAACATGTAAGCGTGGATCTGAAGTTACACCCATTGTCCTTGCAAGATTCAGCATGTACAAGAATCAAGCAAAAGTTGTAGAGGAAAAGGAAAAGGAGGCTATTGATAGGGAAACAGCAGCTATTGAGAGGGAAAACAAAGCCAAACAAAGGGAAGAAAAAGCTAGGGTGAGAGAGAGGATAGCTAAAGAGAAGTTACAAAAGTATAAATTTGCACTTGTTGTGTTATAGGGTTTTTTGCTATTTTTTATGTGTTTTCTAGTAGGATGGTTGAATTTGAAACAAAGGCATTGTGTCTGCCTTGAAGGCAAGTTGTTGTAGTTATTGTATAGTTTTGGGTACTACCACTTTTGACAAGTGTATTCCATGTATTTGGCACTATGTAATGTTGTTGTTTATTTGAATAGAGTATTCAATTTGTTCTTTATGTGATGTGTTCTTCTTTATGTGATGTGTTCTTTATGTAATTTGTTCTTGTTTATGTAATGCTACTTTGTTTGTGTAATGTGTTCTTTATGTAATGTGATCTTGTTATTTGAATAAAGCATGCTGCCTTGTTTATGTAATGTATAATGCTGCCTTGTAATGTGTTCTTTATGTAATGTGATCTTGTAATTTGAATAGAGCATGCTGTCCTATAATGTGTTCTTGTAATTTGAATAGAGCATGTTGCCCTGTAATGATGCCCTGTAATGATGCCCTGTAATATGTTATTTATGTAATGTGTTCTTGTAATTTGAATAGGGTATGCAACCTGTTCTTTATAAAGATTGTGTATGTTGTACATCAATTAGGTAGGCAAGGACATGCACCCCACAAGATTCTGTTTACATCAATTGAAGAAGCATAAAGAAGTATGTTTTCAAGTAAGACAATTCCATACATATATATTAATAAGCATTGTTCAAAAACTGCCAAATTTCATCTAACATTAATGGCTAAACACTAACAAATTTCATCTAACCAAGAGTACCATTCAATACTATATATAATAAGCATTGTTCAAAAACAAGTGGACTCCACCTAACATTAATGGCTAAACACTGCCATATTAATTCTACATAATAAGTGGTTCTGTCCCCACTAAGACAATAACAAAATAACTTTACAGTATGAAGTTCTGCACAATAGCAAAAAAACAAAAAAGTGGTGACATGCCACTATCAAACAAGCACAATAACAAAAAAAAAAAGTAAAGTAAAGTTGTTGCTTCCACATTCTCCAATCTTCATTTCCCAAAGACCTTGTCCTTGCCTTTGCCCTTGCCTGTTGAGAACATTGCACCAGATGTCTCAACTCTTATTCCACCTCCTCTCCCATATGAGAATAGATGACTGCTCCCAACTACCCTTGGTGGTACCAACCCCCTTCGAGGCTGTAAAATATATAGAAACTCCATATCAAGATCTAATCTAGTGTTTTATGTAAGTATAAAGGGTGGTGTTTGTGTTTGTATATATACCTGAGATAGAGGTTTCTTGTGTCCCATGTTTCCTTAGGAGTACAAGAGATGGGCTGGAACCATTGAGTTGTGGGTGCTTTACTTGCTGGTGGCCTGCTTGAATCTGCTGCAGATGGTGGTGGTCTGCTTGAAGCTGAAACAGATGTTTCAGTTGGCTGCCTCAGTGGCTGCTTTTGTGGCTGGTTGACTTGTTGACTTGCTTGATGGGTGGTTGGCTTTCTTGTTGAATGGCTAGCTACCCCACTTGTTAGTTGATTGGTTGTCTGCTTGACCTTCTTGTTTACTGGTCCAGGTGGGTGCCTTGCTTGCTGGTTGGCTGCCTTGCTTGTAGATCTAGGTGGCTGCCTTGCTTGAATGGTGGTTGCTTGGTTGGCCTTCTTGTTTGCTAATTTTGCTGACTGCCTTGCTTGCTCATTGGTTGCCTGGTTAGCTGCCTGAGTGGTTGGCTGCCTTACAAACCTCATTGGTGGTTACCTAGGTAGCTGGCTGGCTAGCTGGTTGGCTGCCTGCCTGCCTGCCTACCTGCCTGCCTGGTTGGCAAACTAGGGTGGTTGCCTTGCAAACCTCCTTGGTGGTTGCCTAGGTGGCTGACTGGCTGGCTGGTTGGCTAGCTGGCTAGTTGCCTGCCTGGCTGCTTATTCCTTGTCCCTACAAACAGAATTGTCTTGCATCAGAAATAGATTTGTAATATAATTGTCATAGTGAACAAATTCTTGCTTTACTTACAAAATTTTTTTGCCTCTTAAGTCTCTACCTCCTTTGCCATGGTGTCTCACCAGTTATTCTAACCTTACACCTCCTTGAATTATGCCCCTCCTGATGTCAAAACCCACATTTTATAGGTCTATATGACCTAGAAACTTTGTATGGGTTGTTTGGCTCATCTGCATCTTTCTTCCTTTTCATTGGTGGCCAGCCTACAGGCTTGTACACAATTGGAGCAATAGGGGCAGGAAGGTTGGTTTCAACCCATTCATCTTGGCCAGGCAGTGGGGTAATCATCTCCTTATATGCAGCCACATAGGCATCCTTTCTAAAGCATGCATGCACATAATCCTCAGGTCTCTCCAGGTTCTTATAGATTGCTGTAACACCATGCTTACATGGGATTCTTGTCAAATCCCAAACTCTACAAGTACAACACTTTCTTGTAAGCACATGCCTCTCATACTCATTATCAACCTCATATATATAGCATCCTGATGGAATAGCAGAAAATGACTTAGAATCAACTTTCAACTGCTCAAGCTTCTACACTATGTTTGGACATATGTCACTAGTTAATTTTTCAATCCCAGACCTCTTACTGTACGTTTTAGTCATCAACCTAACCCTAATCTACTCTAGCATGGCAATGATAGGCTTATCCCTAGCTTCTAGTATCATAGAATTAAATGACTCACTAAGATTGTTCACATAACAATCAGAGATGGCCCTTGGAGTGAAATGTGACTTGGTCCATTGGGTTGGTTGGATGTCTGCTAGATACTCCCATGCTTCTTTGTCCAATTCCTTCATATCTTACATTCTCTTCTCAAACTCCCTAACTGTTGTTGCTGCAGCACACCTCCATAATACAGCCTTCAATTCTAAACCCTTGAAGTTTAACTTAAAGTTGTTGTAAATATGCTTCACACAAAATCTATGTTCAACTGTTGGAAACAACATCTCCATGGTAGGTATCAATCCCTGGTTATCATAAATACAATCAAAAAACATCCAAAAAACAAAAAATGAACACCATCTGCCTAAGAAAAAAAACAAAACTTTCAAAAAGCATAAATGTAATGATTAAGAACAAACAACAGTATCAAAAAACAAGTGAATTATTGTATTACCTTCTGCCTATCTGAAATGAACACCAGATTCAGCTCATCTGGCCTCCCAATATCATCTGCAAATGTCTGTAAAAAACACACCCAAGAATCCTTGTTTTCTTGCTTAACTACACCTAATGCAACAGGGAAAATATTGTCATTCTCATCTCTTGCAGTTGCTGATAATATATAATCCTACAAGTGGTCTGCACCCCCCCAAGAATCCAACTTTTTGTGCATTGTATCTCACATACATCCTCTTGAACTTGGGTTGTGTGTTAGACTCAGTAATCTCAGTTTGCAAAATCACCTTACTCCCTACATCAGTTACTCTTATCATCTCTGCATAGTCCCTAAGCTTCCCATACTGCAACCTCTCATCACCTAGTATAAACTCTCTAGCTTTCCTCTTAGTTCTGTATGCTTGATTTATGCTCAAGTCCACATACACATCCTGTATAACTCGATGCTTCACACCAGAAACTACCCAATTAGGGTTTTTGTTGAAATCATCCAAGTATTTCCTAGCCACATATGTAGAAGTGACCTGGCTATGCTTGAATGTCCTCCCACATGTACAAGTTGGAACCATGGTCTTTAGCTGGAAGGTTAACTCCCTTGCAATCTGTGATGCATATACCCTTTAACCACATTCATACTTGCAGTGGACAGAAACTTTGGTCTTCTCATTAAGCTTGAACTTAATGCCCACAGGCTTCCTCACTGCATATTCCCTCAGGGCACCCTAAACACCTTCCCATTTGGGAACTTCATACCCTTGCATAACTCTGGGTTACTCATGCCAGTCTTCTCATTAAACTCTGGACATCTCACCCTTTCATCCTAATCCTCTGAACTATTTATGCTCCTAGTGTCATCATCATCAAGAGCTTTTTCAGCCCAATCATTATTATCACCAGCTTGATCACTTGCAGCAGCTTGATCACTAGCAGCAGCTTCTGATCTCTCCCCATTATCTGTAACTGGCTCTTTCACACCATCTCCCTCGTTTACATTTTCAGTATCTTTTTCATGCTCTCTCATATTGGGCACCTCATTGTTCTAAGCACCAAATATGTCATCAGGATAATCTGGTCCTTCATACCCTTCATCTAGCCAATCAGGTTCATCCACATGAATAGCTTGATCACTACCAACAATTTGTCCATGGGTAGCATGGTCATCCACATGCACAGCTCCACCACAACTGCCATCCCTTAAACCCTCAACAGGTTTTGCACTAACATCATTTTGGTCAACCACAGATGATCTAACAGTATTGGTCACCTCCTCACAATTAGTATCATCATCTTCATCATTTATTTCCTATGACTAGTCTACTGCAACTGGTTGATTTGGTTCAACTATAGGTTCTTCAATAGCAATTGGTTCAACTTCAGGTTCTACATAAAGTGTGATTTCATTTGTAGGCCATTCAGCATGTAGTTCACACATGTAGGTCACATCATCATCTGAATTAATTAACCTTAACCCTTGCTCTAAGTCACCACCAAGTATTAAATAATAAATCTTACTGTTAATGGGTCCCCCAGCCTCAGCACAAATGTCTTGTATCTCAAAATGACTTAGTAGATCTGGATCAACATTAGCCATTGTAGATACCTCACCACCTACATACTCTAAACTAGGATTCCACTCAAAATTCCCACTATGGTGAATGGTAAAATCAAAACAAATTTCAGCAGCCATCTGCAGGAGTTAAAACACATGCACAAACAACAGTAATTAAATACATAGCCAACACACGCATAAAGAGCAACAATGACAAAAGTAAAATAATTTCAGTTGCACACACCAAGTAACGTAGGGTCAGAGACAAGAAACACAACCAACTAAACAATTTATGTCCATGGGACCACAAACAACCTAAAGATGCATCTAACCAAAATATTCCTATGGACCATAGTCATCAATGTCAACTATAAAAGAAAAAAAAACCCAACAATGGTAAACCACTAATTTTATGACAGAAAAACTTTAATCCGAATCACCTTCATCAATCGTTACACATTGAAAAAGAATAAACACAACAATGGTAAACCCTAGAAACTCATTTCATACTTGATATAGAGGAAAACCCAAGCTTCAGCTTCAGCACACCTCCTCCTTGCTTGCAAGTGTTCGGGGATTAAGCTTTGGCAATCAAAGTAAAGAGAGAAAGGGATTATAGGTTTGGGGATTTTTGAAGGTTCGAAGGTAGAGAGGGGGAAAGGGTAGAGGGTTCTTTTTTAGGGTTCTAATTGTGTTCTAATTTTGGCTTATATAGTAAATGAGATTTTCTAACGAAAATGGCAGAGGTGGGTAACGAGGGTCTAACAGAGCCCACCTTAGGTGGGTTAAGTGACAACTTTTAAACCACAGGTAGGCATTGTTAAAACGGGTCAAACCATAGGTGGGTAAATTGCAATTTCCCCTTAATAAAATCCAACACACTTGTCTATTAGGCTTTGGGGATAATGGGGCTCCCAGTTTCGAGTAGTAGCCCGGGGGAAGGGGGTGGGGTAGAATGTAGATTATGTAAAGTTCTAAGTTCTAACCATAGATAAAAATTTAAATTAAAAAAAATTCTATTAAAAAAAAGTAGATGAAAGATTTAGGCTTGTAGGAGTATTAATTAAGTTACTAATAAATTTAGAGGTTTGGCTTACCTTCAGTAATTTTTTAACTGGACATTTCTTGTTATTTTAAATATACAATGATAAGTGGTGGTGAGTTTTAATCACCACTTTTTATTTAGTTAGTGGGTGATGTGACAGTTTCTCATTAAAATAAAAGGAGATTCCAATTAAAAAAAGTACTGGAGGTAAGTCAAACCCTAAATTTAGGCAATGCAAGAAAATTTCTATGCTCGTAGGTGCACCCTATTATCTTACTTTTGATCTCTTTTCATGAGATGGTTGAAATTCCCCCTTATTGTTGGAAATATTTTGCGTTCAGATATAATTCTTTATAAAATGTGGTCATAACTCATAAGAGAGAACACCCTTACCTTAAAATCTTACGTAGCCAAAAGTGTTATTTTCTTTAAAATTGCCTAATAATATTCCACTTGTAAACATTTCCAAATATTTAGTGTTGCAAAAACATGCATGAATTTAATGGATGATTTGGCTCATACAGGATTAATATAATCACTAATCGTGAATTAATTTGTTACGTGTCGAACTAGACATGCAATACTAGCTATAATTAGATTGACCATTTGGAGGAGAACATGATGAACGAGAAACCACATATTATCTTCAACCTTTTCTTTTCCATACAATTTTTTGGGGGAAACTCCTTCCAATCATTTTTAATTATATATAGAATTTCTTGCTCACCACCCTTCATATGCTACAAACTCCACTATATATTAAGATTTTCCTTTTTCTCTCAGCCTCATTTTCCATACTTCTTTCGTTTTAGCTACCTTATTATTACGCTTTAAAGTATTCTAATCAGATCTTTAAGTTTAGTAAAGATGGTTATTGGCAAAATTCTTGGTTTAATTTTACTAATGGAGATGATTGTGCATGGTTTTAGATTTGAAGTAGTAGATGGTTTTAGATTTGATGTAGTAAATGGTTTCAGATTTGGAGTAGTAGATGGTTTGAGCATGGAATATTATCTGCTCAGGTGCCCATTAGCTGAACTAATTGTGAAAATTAAAGTTATCAAAGCTTTGCAAGCTGATCCTACCCTAGCAGCCAGCCTTGTTAGATTGCATTTCCATGATTGTTTCATAGAGGTGCTCTCTCTCTCTCTCTCTCTCTCTCTCTCAAAAGATTGTCTTTTTAGGCTTGGTTATTTTCTTTTTAAATTAATAAAAAGATTAATTTGTTTATACTTTCTTGATCGACGAATTTTTAATTTGTTCAATTAAGTAGGGATGTGACGGGTCGGTTCTCCTTAATTCAACAAAGCAAAACAAAGCAGAGAGAGACTCCCCAGCAAATTTGAGCTTGCGGGGATTTGAACTTATTGATGAAATAAAAGAGGAACTTGAAAAACAATGCCCTGGCATAGTCTCATGTGCTGATATTCTTGCAATGGCTGCCAGAGATGCAGTATGCAAGGTAACCAAATAACCAAATGTTAATTTAAAAGTGAATATATATATTTTGTCATCTTCATTGTAATGATTGAGATCAAAATTGTAATGGTGTTATTGATTAATTTTAAAGGCCGGGGGTCCTCTTTATGACATACCTAAGGGAAGAATGGATGGTACGAGGTCTAAAATAGAAGACACAATCAACCTTCCTGCACCAACCTTCAATGCCTCTCAGCTCATTAACTTGTTTGGGCAGCATGGTTTTAGTGCCCAAGAAATGGTGGCTCTTTCGGGTAAATATGTTACAAGTTTTGAATATATATATTTGATAAATTCAATAGTTACATTGACAAAAGGTAACTTTAAACCCTAGATATCTTCATATGAAATATTAAGATATGTCAGTTTAGTTATAAAACTCATGACTTGAATGAATGATTAATTTTTATGATTATGTTACACATTTCTTCTCCCTCATGCCAAGATTAGTGTAATTATTATTAGGAACATGTTACAACTTACAAGTTTCTTGTTCCTGCAGACAAAATTTTTGTGCACACTCATTTGAAAGCTGCTTGTAATCTAATTTTTGTGATCTTGGCTTGCAGGCGCACATACACTAGGAGTGGCAAGGTGCTCATCATTTAAAAACCGATTAGTCGGGGGCTTGGATGCAAATTTAAATGCAGACTTTGCAAAGACATTATTCACAACATGCAGCGCTAGTGATACTGCAGAGCAACCCTTTGATGAAACAAGAAATACTTTCGATAATCTTTACTATCGTGCATTGCAATGTAAATCCGGAGTGCTCGATTCCGATCAAACCTTATATGCGTCCGCAGAAACTAAAGGAATCGTGGATAGCTATGCATCCAACAAAGTCATGTTCTTCTCTGATTTTAAACGGGCAATGGTGAAAATGAGTATGCTTAATGTTAAACAACGTTCACAAGGCGAAGTACGACAAGATTGCTATAAAATTAATTGATACTAAAGTTTTCCATCAAGACTTTAGTTTGTTTGGCAAAATAGTTTTCAAATTTTTTAAAAAAAAAAAAAAACTCCAAAACTAGCTTCTTCTTTTTTAAAACATAAGTTAATTTTTATGGTTTTGCCTCATATAATTTGACAAATAAACTACAAAAAAGCAACGATATACCGAACGGACAAGCATTTTTCTTTTTCTTTAGCCTGTACGAGTGGAAAGTTCTGTTAATAGATAAATGTGTGATAATGGCCCTTACCTAAGTGTGCTTTGTGTTCCTGTAGATTGAAACAATTGCTCGTCCTTGGCAGCCAGTGTTTTAGTTTACTGGAATTTTGTACCTGTCGATTTTTGTGTAAAAAAATAAATGAATATAAATTTAAAGATTTTGTCATTCCTTTTTTTGGAATTGAGTGGATTATTGAGGTTTATATATATATATATATATATATATAAAAGATGAGTTCAAGTTACACCTGATATAACTTGACTATAGTTACACCCATTTTAGACCATTCATTTTCATTAAATCTAGCAGCCAGCAAAAGACTAGTTTTCACATCATTAATATATAATTATTATTTGACAAGTCAACTCATTTTAATTAAATTCCCCCACATCCACCACCTCTCTCTCCTTAATAATCATTTTCCACTTAATGAAAAAAAAAAAAAAAAAAAAAAAAAAAAAAACTTATTCTCCCCTCCCACTTCTAATTCTATTCAAATAGGAAAATAATATACGACCTTGAAATTAATAGAAGATGTTTGTAAACATCTCGTCAATAGTTCTTTTTACTTCCTCCTTCTTTGGTGTAAATTTAATATTGGACTATTGGTGGTGAATATATTGCTGAAATTCACATTATATTGGACTATTGGTGGTCAATAGAATCAGATTATATTTCCTGAATGTACATAATTTTAAGATCATTATTGAGGTGTTTTGCCTAAATTTACTTGTTCAATGAACCTCTTGAAAGTTGAAACCATTGGCTGCATCTGATATAAATACAGCCTGCCAATCCTCAACCTAGGTGATTTACTTGATGAATAGGAAAATGATGATTAATAGTGAGGTGGTGAATGTGGGGAATTTAATTTAAATGAGTTAGACATGATAAAAAATAATTACATATTAATGATGTGAGAGGTAATCTTTTGCTAACCGTTAGATTTGATGAGAATCAACGGTCTAAAATGGGTGTGAATCCCATGACTCATGAAATTTTAATATCTCACTTAAAAACCAAGAATTTTCATCTCCCACCACTTGGAACTTGTGTGAAAGTTAAATATATCTCTATTTTTTGGGTATAAATAGAGCAAAATTATAAGAAAAAAAGTAAATATGCTATATTTACATAGAACATTGTCATCATTGATCCATCAAGGTCAAAAAAATAGAACACAACAACAAAGAGAGTATTGTCCATGAGAGAGAGCCATGGTCGTGCTATTAAAAGAAGGAAAGGCCCCAAAGCAAGGTCGTAGTGAGGGGACGAACTCAACATAATCTCTAGCATATGGGCGATGGTGGTAGCTTTGTTGCTTTCCCAAGGATAGTGGTAGCCGGGGCAAAGCCCGCTTTCTTCACAAAGCGAATGAGAGAGAAACTTAGAGGAAAACATGTTCTCTCTTTTTGAGGTCAGAAAGTGGAGAACGTATGAACAGTCCCCCAACTAGTTGTAGGGGGTACTTGTGGTAAGCTGCCTTAGATATGAGGAGTGCATCTAGTTAGCATTGTCTCTTGCTTGTTCCTTCCAGGACGATAGGACTAGGGATGAAAGAATCCATATTTTATACTTATAAACAAACAAGATTGGTTGGGACAATGATTGACCTTTAGTTCATTCGATCAATGACAAGCAAGGAAGTTTGGGAACATTGTGAGAATGGGAAAGAGCAGCTGTCCCTTCACTTTATGGAAATTGCAGCAGAAATCTATTCCAGTGTCAGTCGTGAATCCGAAATGATGGCACAGCACAAACCACCATACCTCTGGAGCCTCCGCTTTGCACCCCCCCCCCCCTTCCCTCACAAGGTGGATTAAGCCAATTTTTTTTTGTTGAAAAGTCTCAACATTCTTGTTGAGAATCACTTTATAGCATGTCCAATAGTCTATGACTCCCATAATAGTCTATGATTTAGTCTTCGAATTGTAAGTTTCCACTCGTTCTTGACTTGCCTATCTCTCAAGTTAGCCCTTCTACTCCATCTTTGAGACCGTGCGTCTCAATGTTCATTTTAATCACAAGTCTTGAAGACTCTTGAGCTACAACACTAAGCCAAGGAAGGTTAAGACAAATCTTAACATTGAGGTAACCCCGCCAACTTATCTTCGACGACAAGCAACCTCCGCTATCCCAATTGGGATGAGAAAGGGGGACTTGAAGGACAATGGGTGAAAGCCCGATCCCCTGGGGTTAGTGGGCTGGCACAAACACTAGATCGAAATCGCACCGGTATGTATTCATGTCATCACTCATCAACCACTTGCTCGAAGAGTAGTTAGAGAATGGGTTGGCTAGGTGGAGGATGTAAATTTCTAGACTTTCCTTTCTCAAATCTAGAAATTTCTAATAGATGAAGTTTTGGTTCTGAGATCATGAGAAAAATGGCTTAAATCAAATAGAGTTGTGCAAAATCTAATTGAAATGACATTCTATAAAGGTGGATTTAGGGCCAAAAAAAGAAGTTTATTTTACTCTACATTTAAATGCCCTTGGAGGCATGATTTTCAACATGATACAAAGTAGATCCAAGTGCTTTCCCTTAGAGCATTCGCATCCGGGGTTGTTTAAAAGTTGCTATTTTACGATCTAAAAAGTTACTTTATCTATTATACTATCTCACTTTATAATACACCCAACATCCCAGTTTATTTTTTTCCATACAACACAATAAAATAATATTACTACACCATAAAATATTATAAATCTCTCCTCTCTCTACCTCTCTGTCCCTTTTCTTTATTCAGCACCATTGATTCAAACGCAAGCCCCAGCCACTGAAACAACCCAACCCACACCGATTCAAACAAGCTTTAGCCACCAAAACACCCCAATACCACCGAAACAACCAACCCACATTGATTCAAAGAAGCCCAACCTCCAAAACAACATAGCACCACCGAAACAACCCAACCCACACCGATTCAAATAAGCCCCAACCACCGAAACTAACCCATCACCACTGAAATCAAGCCAAACCACACCGATTCAAACCAACTTTCCACCAATTCAAGCAAGCCCCAACCACAAAAAATAACCTAGCACCACCGAAATCAAGCTAGACCACCACTAATTCAAACCCACAATCACCAATTTAACATCTATTGAAAGCCACAACTTCAAACCCAAAACACAACAAATCTGAACTAAAGCAACCCATAACGGCAAACACGCTGCTATCTACTGGAGAGAGAGGGTGACAATGAGGGTAGTGGTGATTTGGAGAGAGAGAGAGAGAGAAAGAGAGAGAAGAAACACGGAAGGGAAGAGAGAGAGAGAGAGAGAGAGATGAGTGAATAAAATAATTGATTTTAAGTTTACAACTGGGTGAATAGTAGGTTGTAAATCTAGCAACTTACTGTAACTAGGTTGTATAATTTTTAAGATATACAACCCCGGGTGTTACATGTTTTGGGCCACATAGAGTGTAAAATAGCCATATGGGAGGTTTTACCCCCCCCCCCTAATGCTATTGCTCTTATGTGACCAAAAAGAAAAAACTGTTGTCCTTGATCCTATATCAATAAATCATATTTAAGAACCTAAATTCAATTGATAGTTTGAAACCATAAATATTATCACCATGTATCGTGGGTATACGCTAACTTCAGGGGTAGATGCACAATGTTGGTTGGGGGGCATAATTTCTCAATTTTTTATAATATGGGCTATGCGAATTTGTTGGGCCCTTCCCCAAAAAATGAATTTTGACATGGCTTGGGTTAATAATTGCATAGCCTAGTAAATCTTGTGTGTGTGTGTGTGTGTGTGTGTGTGACAGGAAATCTTTAGTTGCTTAAGTGGTTTCACCCAAATTAAAAAACTTTAACTTTTATAGCTTTACCTACAAATTCCCCGCTATTCTTTCTTTTTAATTCCTAACCCCAGTATAGTACAAGTAATTTTATTGGTTACATAGAGTCTAGACACAAATGTTTTGTAAGTAGACTTTATAACAACTTTTTATTATAGTACATTTTCTCTTGAGGTAGGTTACCCTTTTAAGTGGCTACGAAGAAATTTTTCAAAAATTTTTCAAAAGCTTTTCACTTTGTTAATGAATTCTTAAAAATATACTTGCGGTGATAAATGTGATTGATTTACACTTGGGAATTCTAATTTGTTTTAATTGATCTTGTGTCTATGTGATAATCAACTTTGATAATATGTTAGGAACTCCCATAGGTATATAGATAATAACTGTTGTAATGTTGCATTTAGTTAGTTAGTTGGTTAGTTAGTTACAAGTCCAAGCATGTTAATCACATTTAACACATATTGGAATTATTAATACACATGGGGAATAACAGGACCATTAGGATAAGGTCATATGGGCCAATAGAATAGTTTTATGGTTCTATAAATACCTACTTGTAATCACATTTCCATCATTAAAAAATAAACCAATTACTTAGTGTGTACATCTCTCTCTCTCTCTCTCTCTCTCTCTCTCTATGGAGGGTGACTACCTCGAATTAAGTCAATTCCCCTACAATTCCTACTTGTCCCTATTAGGAACCACTAGGTTCCTAATAAGTGGTATCAGAGCTGTCAATCTTGAGACGGATGAATATAACCGAATAGAACTTTGGAAAGAATTACGACAAATGGTGAACAAAGTTTTAGAGGATGTCAAGGTTTTGTATGAATCTCACAATGCTGTTTTAGAGAAGGTCAAGGCTTTGGCTGAATCTAACAAGGCCATGAATGAAGAGCTCTCAAGATTGCAAGAGAGTCTCAAGAACATAACGAAAGAGGAGTTACAATCTCTTAATTCAATGGAACTCGAAGAACAAATCAAGTTCCAAGAATCTACTGCTGTTGTTGCAAGCTGGGATGTTGATTTTTGTGTCAAAGTGGATGATGATATACATGTACACATTGCTCTTGAAGTTCGGTCCAAAGAACCAACAAAGAAGGTGATGATGATCTTTCAAGAACCAACAAATGAACATTGCAAATATGCTAATGCAAGAATAGAGTTTGCGGAGAAAGAAATGGATAATTTGTCAAGAGGACTTTCTGTTGGTAGTTTTAATTTTGGAATTGGCTCCATTGGGTCAAAGCATATGGATGTTGCACCCACAAAGATCTTCCCTATAGATAGCTCTTATATTCCACAAGCCAAGAAAGTAGAGCTTAGAGCATCTTCAGCAAATTAGCCAAATTTTTGTACTGTTTGGACAATGAACAGTAACATTTAGTTTTTACCTACTTACTTTTTCAAATACATTTTCCAACAAATTCTCTATCCTTTTCTCAATCTCATTTAAATATTATTTATTCATTCATTCTTTATTTTTTTTTTTTAACATCTACACATCTTTCAACATTTTTTTATTCAATACCTGATTATTATAATAGAAAAAAACATTTGAAGTATGAATAGTAAAAGTTACAGTGTTCTCTATTTGTAGAGAAGCACTGTAGCAAATCTAATCTAAAAAATGGAAATGAAAAATCTGTTGGAGAGTGAACAATGGTGTTTTTGCTCCAAAAAATAGATATAGAGTATTTATTGGAGATGCTCTTATAGCGGCATGTTCTTTAGCTAACCAATTTGCAACAGTGGCATGTTCTTTAGTTCCCTTTTGGTCAGTCGCTAAAGGTTATTATGAGGAGCGCGGAAAGAAAGGAAATTACATGAAAATCATGTGTCCTCTAATAAATATCTTTTCAGTCAGTCTCTAAAGGTTATTATGGGGAACGTGGAAAGGAAAGAAATTACACGGAGATTATTGCAACAGTGGCATGTTCTTTAGTTCCCTTTTGGTCAGTCGCTAAAGGTTATTATGAGGAGCGCGGAAAGAAAGGAAATTACATGAAAATCATGTGTCCTCTAATAAATATCTTTTCAGTCAGTCTCTAAAGGATATTATGGGGAACGTGGAAAGGAAAGAAATTACACGGAGATTATTGGCACTGACTTAAGGGAGTTGACTTGGAATCAAACTCTTGCAAGTTTATTCGTGGTCCAAGAAAGCTGGTTTTTTAATAGGATCACATTTGCATGCCATTTCTTAGTGTTGTTGTTGTTACTGTTTAATAGGTCATCTCTTTATTTGCATGGCATTGCCAAGTAAGGCACAAAGTGATTCTAAAGTGGCTTTAATTGAAGACTACAAGTGGACAACAATGGGACTTTGCAAAGTAACAACAAGGTGTCCAAGAGTGGCGTAAAATAGCTCTAGCAAGCATGCGGGTCGTGGTAAGAGACCAAACTTTCATTAAGATGCACAACAACACCTTGGGGCAAAGTGTTTTGAAAGGGAGGGAAATGTTAGGAACTCCTATAGGTATATAAATAACTAGTCGCTAACCCGTGCGATGCACGGGAAAACTATTATGTATGTAGAAGTTAACAATTATTTGTCTCTTTCTCTTTGATTGTTTATTAAGATTCCAGCCTCAGAATTTTCTATCCTTGATATAAAACATTAAATTACATAATGAAAAATATAAAATCAAACTTAAATTAAAATTAAAATTAAAATTCCAATCCTTAACATCCTTAATTATCCAATAAATATATGAAACACAAATTTAAAGAACTACTTAATTAATATTTGAAATAAATTGAAAGCCAACTTTAAAGTATTATTTGTATTTTCTTCCTTTGTTGCTTCACAGTAGCCACTGAATAACTCCTTTTATTTTCCTTGATTACAGATGTTGGTGTGAGTTGTACATTGCTTTCAACATCAACTTTTTGAAACTTTGTAGAATCACCATCTTAATGTCACATTCATTTGAAATACCACTGATGTAAGCCTGTCAATAGAATAGGTTGAGAAATCTATTAGAAACAAACACATAAAGAACAAACACAAAGATAACCAAGACAAAACCCTCAAACCCACATTGCTCCTTTTATAGAACTTGACATACAAAACAAAAAATTGGTTATATCATAGGTGCTAAAAAGTACTTAATACAGACAGTTATTTAAAAACAATGCAGAAAATTATTCAAAACAATGCAGATTTTATGAAATAGTGTAGTGCAGTGCAGTACAGTGCAGATTTTTATGAAACAGTGCAGTGTAAATTTTGGTTGTAAAAAAAATGCAGATTTTTGATGTAAAATAGTGCAGATTTTATGTAGAAAAATAGTGCAGAAAAATAACGTTTTGAAGAAGAAAACTTTTTAAAAAATTGGATCCATAGACCAAATTTTACACATAGAGAACAAACACAAAGATAACCAAGACAAAACCTTCAAACCCACATTACTCCTTTTATAGCACTTGACATACGAAACCTAATTTATTTAGATTCGAATACATGTTAGAAACAAAAATCCCAAAGCCAAAACCTATTAGTAAAATCACATACCAACCAATACAACAAATTAAATCATAGGAACAAATAACAGTGCTCCTTTTATAGAACTTAACATAAATAAAATAAATCCTAAAGCCAAAGCCTATTAGTAAAATCACCTATCAAACTATACAAATTTTAAGCCGTGAATTGCGATTGTAATAAATAATCTCTAAAAAAACACTATTTATAATATAGGGTTCTGTATTTGCCAACATACTTGAAAAATGTAGATGTCCATGGGTAGGAAGTATTGGAATTTGGGGGAGAAATAATTTGGGGGAGATATTAAAAGTCACAAACCAAAACAATGCAGAATTAAAACCTTTTATATAGGCAGCAATGCATCAACCACACACTAATAACACTAAAAGAAAATTACACAATTAACTTTTCATATATACATTACTAATTAAATTCACACACATGCTCAATGTTTCGGTATCATATTTCACTAAACAATCAATGAGTAAAATAAGAAACATAGAAATATGATACACACCAACATTGATGTAATACACTAAAAAAAAATAGAACTAACATAGTGATGACAATGCAAGAATACACAGAAGGTTCATTTCACTTATAAATGGCCTCGCTAAATGGTCAACAACAGAAGAGACATATGATAGAGAAAGCACAAGATTAAAGCTACTACAAAAGAAAATGAGCATTTTGAACTTACCAGTTACCAGTACTGCCCAAAAACAATGTAAAGTATGAAAAATCAGCAGATCCAAAGAGAATATATATTGGAAACTTAATTGGATTAGGAATCTCTCCACTTATGACTGTCAACCTTAGCATCAAAACTTCTCTCTTCTTGTATCCATCTGGGTTGGAAGAAACACAATGAGAAAGAAACATAAATCTTGCATACTTTCATGAGTTGGAGGACCCTAAAATCATCATTAACATATATCACAAATTACAATGAGAAAGAAACATTGTTAAATCTACATTGAAAATTTAAACACTGCCAAAATTCAAACATTTTTTAAGGGCTGAGTTATTGTTTTTCATAATTATAGTTGTCGGATGCTTTGGCTAGGTAATTTGACACATATTGATTTGAACTTAAAGCATCTCTTGAAATAGCCACCACTATAGAAGGATCTTATAAATTATTGAGAAACAAAGACTTTTAATTTTTTTTTTTTTCAATCAATTAAACAAATAAATGCATACCTAATAAAATCAATCTAAACCATGATATACGGTTGAGTACAAAATCAAGGAAGACAATAAGCAAACAATTTTATATTTGAGAATTAAAAAAGAATCTACTAAATTGAATTGATTATAGATTATAACTAAGCTTTCTTAGTCCATTAGTTATTCACTGATAAACACAATCCAAAACAAACTTGGACTATGTTAAGGTCAAAAGCTATCTTTATAAGCCATGCCTCCAAGCCAGGCATTTTGTCGAACACTTTGAGGATGATGGGGTTGGCCTCTTTTCTCTTCTCATGCAGTGAAGAACTATTAGAACTACGGGTTTCCATTATTTATTAAACAATCCAAAATTAGAAAAAGAGAGATAGAGATAGACCTGGTGATGCCAACGGTGACAACCGAAAAAGCAACCACACCTCTGCTAGGATTCAGTTGGCATTGGGACTGAGTAATTGGCATCATCATCATTACCTGAAACTGAAACTCAAAAAATAAGATTTAGAGAAAATCATAGAGAAAGAATTTCTTGAGACTAACCTACCCAAACCTTCAAAACAGAAATACTTGTTTACTGTTTCATAATGTACAAAACTAACTTATGTTTACAATGCCCGTATAATAAATTATAGAAAAGGAAAACCAATGTAAGATAAATACAACAAAAAATACCATACATCAAACCAAAACAAACCCAGAATCAAAACCAAATTAAAGAATCCTAGGAAAATAAAAATCCAATAAAATTGCATTAAAAAAAAATTCAATACCAGGATTTTAATGATTCTTCTTTGGTATAACTCTGACAACAAAGGAAGAAGAAGATGTAGAAACTCCGCAAAAAACAAAAAATCAATTAAGAGGAAAGAGAAAAAGGAAAAGAAGCACACCACAAAGCAACGATCGGGTTTTCTGAAGGACGACTCAGTCGACTGGGTCGGACTAATGGACGGGCTAGGAGGCGATTATGGAGGCCACTTTCGCCTTCAACGGTGGCGATGTCAACAACCCTGGTTAGATTCAGAGAAAGATGAGAGATAAAGACCGATGGCGTTTGGGATTGAAATTCAGAGTTGGGTTTTGGGGAGAAAGGTAGAGAGAGAGAGAGAGAGAGAGAGAGAGAGAGAGAGAGAGAGGAATCAGCGTAGGGTTTGTGGGTACTGGGTATCGGGTTTGCTTTTTATGATTTTGGAAAAATATTTTGGGCTTCTTATTGTTATTTTTTATAATTTAATTAATGTTTTTTTAAAAAATTTAATTAATGCTGATGTGGAAAATTGTGGGAGCTTCAAAAGCTTTGGTTTTATATATATATATATAGATAATTGTTGTAATATTGCATTTAGTTAGTTAGTTGGTTAGTTAGTTACAATTCCAAACATGTTAATCACATTTAACACATGTTGGAATTATTAATAAACATGGGGAATAATAAGACCATTAGGATAAGGCCATGTGGGCCAATAGAATAGTTTTATGATTTTATAAATACCTACTTGTAATCACATTTCCATCATTGAAGAATAAACCAATTGTTTAGTACGTTATCTCTCTTTCTCTCTCTTAATCTCTTTCTTTCTCTATGGAGGATAACTACCTCGAATTAAGTCAATTCCCCTATAATTCCTAGTCGTCCCCATTAGAAACCAAGTGGGTTCCTAACATAATAGAATAGGTAGGTGCCAAAACATATTTTTAGGGGGTTGGCCTCTAAGACCAAAATGAAATTCTATAAAACTTAAGTTATCTATACATTTTTTTTTGGTTTGAAAATCTGAGTGAAATTTTTTATATTTTATTATAGATACTAAACTACAACTACAATTATAGAGAAATTCTTAATTTAATTTAATTTAAAAAAAATATATATATATATATATATATTGAATAATTGAAATATCTATAAGTTTTATATAAAATTTAAATTAAAACTGCATATTTATATAGTATCTGATGATGCCGAAAATATCACTAATAAGTCACACGGTCCTCGCGCACTTCAAACAGCACCTGCACAGCAAGAAGAAAGGACCTAGCAGAGAGCACCGGTGTGGTGCCGGCCAAATACCCTCCAAAGGTCAAGTCAGAACTATTCTCATAACTCTAGAGTGCTAGAGAGGGTAAATTACGCGTATCTTGGTTCGTGAGGGTGCTTGGGTTTTTATAGTAGTAGGGGTTGACCCATTTTCCTTGGAGTAGAAGTCTTTTCCTTATAGGGGTCTTCTTGGGCGTATTTTGCGGGATCCTTTCCATATAGGAATCCCTCTTAGGTTTCTCAAAACGTGGAGGGCAAGTCATTTCCTTATACACGCAAACGTAGTTAGCAAGCATTCTTTGACTAGTGCCGTCAGCTTACATTATGCCTTCAGTCTTCATCCCGTCAGCTTCAGGATCCCTTTAGCTTTATGATCCTGTCAGCCTTTGGATGCCTCTGGTGCCTCTCCCTACAACTCTCGCCCGTCGTCAGTCATTAAATGGGGGCTGACGGCTCAATAGATCCCGTCACCTATAAACCATCGGCTTATCTTTGGTGATCAATCTCTTTTATCCTTATTAGTTGCCCCATACTCCATATCTCCGTCACTTTTCATACTGACAGGTTATGGAGTTAACGTTTTTGTTGATTGTTATATTCTTTAAGGAGGCAAGAAAATTATTTACATGGGACTCCTCAAGCCGCCATGCATTTAATGCTTTGGACAGGTGGCGTGTTCTCATTGGCTTTGCTTTTGACGAGGGCATCGCTTCGTCTTCCACACCCTTCTATTCCATATATAAGTGGCACCTCCTCCTCATTTTCTCTATTTCATCCTTACTGATCTTCGAGAGAGAGAGACCGTCGCCTTTAATTTCGTCAACCCATCCTTTACTTCCATCAGCTTATCTGTTGCTATCCTTAAAGCCGTTCTTCTCTAGAAGGTCAACTTACCAGTAAGTTCTATTTCCTTTTCTCTTTCATTTTTGCTTATGCCTGAATAATTTTTTAGTGAGGACGTCACCTTAGGTACTTAAATCGGATCCGTCACTTGTAGGTAGTCAAATGTCAAGTGACGCGTCTTGTGAGGAGTCGTCAGTCCGCGAAGGAGCGGGCTACGACGAGGCCTTTGGTTCTGGTGATGAGTTAGAGGACTTCTCACCTTCATCAGAGAGGGAGACGTTGGCCCAATCTCCTGACGATGATGAGGGTTATACTGAGGCAGGTAATGATGAAGTAGAAGAGGGAAGAGGAGAGAATGGAAGTGACGGGCATTATGTTAATGTTGACGGGGATGACGTCGATGTTGACGGGGATGACGTCGATGTTGACGGGGATGATAGTGACGGTGATGAGGAATCCAATGGAGGGACCTCGAAGGGTCCAGGGGATAACGGTCTTTTTATTCTTCCAGAGGATTGGGCCGTCAACAAGTTTTTACCTATGATGAGTGATAAGGTTTTTAGGGAGTTGCGCGTCCGTTACCAAATTCTAGACCATATCCCGATCCGTCTCCCTACAGAGAATGAGAGATGTTACTCAGGGAGAACCGCTGACGTTGGCATGTATGATGCCATGTTTGTTGCGGGTCTGAGATTACTGCTAACGGCCCTACACCGTCAGCTAGCTGATTTTCTGGGTCTGTCCGTCACTTAAATCGCCCCAAATGCCTGGAGAACTTTCATAGGTACTGAAATCCTGTAGGGTCGACTTAGTGGAGGAAACCGTCAGCTTACCTTGGACGAATTCTTTTACTGCTACAGACCCCATCACATTGCCTCGTCTAAGGGGACATACCATTTTAATGCCCCAGAGAAAAGTTTGAGGCTAGTATCAGATATGCCAGATTCCAATAGGAACTGGAAAAGTAGGTTTTTCTTTGTTAAGGGGACGGATTGGGTTTGCCGTCAGGAGGAATGGGCGACGATGCCCCATGGTTATTTTGACAACACTTGGGCTTTTGTCAGGGATTCAGGTTAATCCTGTCAACCATGTTGCTTTCGTTTTGAAGTGACGCTACTAATATTCTTTCTCTTTTTTCTTTTCAGCTCATACTTGTCCCCACATAACCGACGAACAGGAGGAGTTCATCCGTCGGGTTCTGGAAATCCCTTTGGAGGAATGTAAGTGTAGGGATTTGATCACCCTTGACACTATTCATTTATACTGTGGGGGTCCAGAACCGTCAGCTGAAGCTCGAAAGTTGGACGAATTTTCTTGCTAACGTGAATAGATTTCTTATTAGCTCCGTCAGTCTACTCCTCCGTCTGTTGTTCTAACTTTTTAACTTTTTTTTTTTGCATAGAGATGGAATCTGCTAAACAGAGGGTAAGGGTTGCCACAGCTCGTCAGAAGGAGGAGAAAAGGGCAAAGGAGGCAGGGGGCAAATCTCGTCAACCCCTAAGACCGTTGCTAAGCTTGCAAAGAGGAAGCCTGACGGGAGTGACGACTGTCCGTCTAAGAAAGCCGCCGTCACTCCTGGGGATAGTGCTCTAAAGGAAAAATCCCCTCTTATGCCAAGCCATGGTGCGGGCAAGGGGGTAATGACTTCCTCAGGTCCCGTCAATGAGGGTCCCTACTGCCTCTTGACCCATAAGGACTACGCCGTCAGGGAGGTTGTATCCTTCATAAAACCGACGGACATAGGGCCTTGTGATTTATTGGGGACGGATGACTTAGGGGCGTCAGCCCTTTTTGATCTCACCAGGGTATGCTTGCTACCTTTTTATTGGTTTTATTTTATTTTGATAAACTCTGACTGACATCTGTTTCTCTTCTCAGGCCTTGGTGCACGTCAAGGCCCTTTAGGATCGTTGCGTCGCCAAGGAGGGAGTCGTCACCCGGGTCCGGAAGCATAATACAAATCTGATGAACGAACAGGAGTAGTACAAGGATGCCATCCGCACGCTAAACCAAGAGCTAAAGGAAGTTAGGGAAAAGCTGGCGGAGGCTAACCATCAGAATGAAAAGCTCCAGGGGGAGGTGACGGATCTAGGCCAAAAGGTGCAGACGGCTGAGGCTGACGCGGTTCAAGACTTTAAAGCGACACAATCGTTCATTGACTCTTGTGTTGAGTATTATGGCACTGGGTTTGATGATTGCCTTAAGCAAGTCGCGTCGGCATTCCCAGAGCTAGACCTGTCTGGAATTACAATGGGTGATGGAGATGACGGCTCCTCTGAGCCTAATCTTACTCCGGAGGCTGACGGTGTCATTGTTCTAGCCCAGCCTGCTGCAAACCCTCCTACTCCTGCTTCCAATACTCCGGCTGTGATTGTAGACGTTGAAAGTCAACAAGCTGACGGGAGGCCTACTGACGCTCCTGTTCCTTAGTTCTTTTTATTCGTATTTTAACCTTGTATTCTAATCATTTTGCAAACAGTCATTGTATTTTAATCATTTTGCAAACAATCGTTTAAGTGCCTGTTTGGTTTTCTCAGGTTTTTGTTTGTATACAGCTGCATTTATTACATGGCATGTTATTCCCGTCGCTTTCATATTTTTTAATCAGTGATTGTGCCAGACGAAGTCTTGGTAAACATTCCTGTCTGTTTTGGGAACCCCGTCAGTTTTTTGAACTACTTGGGAGACTCCGTCGGTATAGCCTTTCTACGACTTCTTATCTCGTCAGTTTCACGAGTTTTCCCCTTGGATTTTCGACCTTGTTCGTCATTGTTCAAGGTCCGTCAGCTTGGTTGCATTATCCAAGTAATGGCTCCGTCGCTTGTAGCCCATTGGCTTTGCAGCTTCGCCCGTCAATTGTCACCATTTTTATTATTTTACTTACTTTAATGTGGCCGTCAATTTTCTAATTTCCAGTCATCTTATGGACTTAATGTAAGCCCGTTGGTTCTACAATGACCCCATCCGTTTGGTGAGACCGTCAGCTTTTTAGTTTTAGTTTGTCATGGACTTGATGAGCTTGTCATCTTTGTAGGCTCGTTGGTTTTAGAACCTTGTCCATATGATGATAGCCTCATCTATTAGGTGGGACCGTCAGCTTTTTAGCTTTAGTCTGTCATGGGCTTGATGAGCTTGTCATCTTTTGTAGGCCCGTTGGTTTTAGAACCTTGTCTATATGATGATAGCCTCATCTATTAGGTGGGACCGTCAGCTTTTTAGCTTTAATTTGTCATGGGCTTGATGAGCTTGTCATCTTTTGTAGGCCCGTTGGTTTTAGAACCTTGTCCGTATGATGATAGTCTCATCTATTAGGTGAGGCCGTCAGCTTTTTAGTCCATGCGTTATGGACTTAGTCGTTTACTTCTGTTGTTCACTTTTGTGAACTTAGTCGTCCACTTTTTTGAATTTTAAACTGTAGATTTCTAAAATAGATACTTCAGCAATTTTGAATAAACTCCTTTTATTGCCATGCATTTGTAAATAAAAGTAGTTCTAAAACCAAATCCTGCCTTTTGGGCTTAAAATGAAAAAGAGGTATTGTTGCAAAAAACTAAAGTAAATGATAAAGCTGAGGAGTAAGACTAAAATTTGCTGAAATGTAAATAAAAAAGGTTGGTCTTCATGTTGCCGCTTCTACTGGTAATACTTTTGTAGGTGCTCGGTGTTCTATGGGTGTGGCAGCTTCTATCCGTCTAACGTCTCCAGGTGGTAAGTGTCTTTCCTCTGCCACGACGTAACTCGGTAAGGTCCTTCCCAATTGGGGCTGAGCTTCCCTTACGTAGGGTCCCTAGAGGCACCCATAACCTTTCTAAGAACGAGATCTCCAACTTGGAAGTCTCTGTGTCAGACCCGAGAGTTGTAGTGTTTAGCCATGCGGTCCTGGTACCTAGCGAGCCTTTGTTCTGCCGCCGCCCTGATTTCGTCCACTAGGTCGAGCTGTAGTCGCATTGCCTCGTCATTTTTGTTCTTGTCATGGTTGTGCACCCTGTAACTCGTGAGCCCAACTTCGGCCGGGATGACTGCTTCGCTTCCGTACGTTAGTCGGAACGGTGTCTCTCTTGTGGGTGTCCTTGCCGTCATCCTATATGCCCATAGTATGCTTGGCAATTCTTCAGGCCATATACCCTTTGCCCCCTCGAGCCGAGTCTTGATAATCTTGAGTAAGGATCGGTTCGTGATTTCGACCTGGCCATTAGCCTGAGGGTGGGCGAGGGAGGAGTAGTGGTTCTTTATTCCTAACTGTGAGCAAAAATCCCGGAAGGAGTCATTGTCGAATTGCCTCCCGTTGTCCGAGACAAAGAATCTAGGAATGCCAAACCTGCATATGATGCATCTCCAGACAAAGTTTCGTACGTTCTTCTCCATAATGGTGGCCAAAGCTTTAGCTTCCACCCACTTTGTAAAGTAGTCAATGCCCACTACCAGGAACTTCAGCTGTCGTACTGTTGTAGGGAATGGTCCCATAATATCTAACCCCCATTGTGCGAACGGCCATGGGGCCGTCATCGGGGTCAGCTCTTCGGTTGGTTGTCTAATAATACTGCTGAACCTTTGGCACTTGTCACAGGTCTTGACATAAGCCTCGGCGTCCTTCTGCATGGTGGGCCAATAGTACCCTGCTCGCACAAGCTTGTGCACTAATGACCTTGACCCTGAATGGTTTCCGCAGATTCCTTCGTGTACCTCCCTCATGACGTAGTCTGCTTCTTCCGTACCCAAGTATCTCAGATATGGACGGGAGAAGCCTCTTTTGTACAGGACGTCTTTTATTAAGACGAACCTTGCCGCCTGGACCTTCAGCTTTCTTGCAGCCTCCTTTCCGTCTGGTAACACCCTGTTTTTTAAGTATGAAATTAACAGCGCGGTCCAGCTACTGTCAGAGCCTATTTCCTGCACGTTGCTGGAATCTATTAGTGGCGAAAGCTGAACAAAAGAGAGTACATTACCAGGGATGACCATATGTTCTACTGAAGCGGCCTTTGCGAGGCGATCGGCTCGCTCGTCTTCTCCTCTGGAGATTTGGACGATTTTGGCTTCTAGGTCATCTACTCTTGCCCTTACTTGATCAAGGCACCTCTTCATCCTTTCGCCCTTACACTCGTAGTCTCCATTTATTTGGTTAGTAATGACCTGAGAGTCGTAGTATATGACTACCCTCGCAGCTCCTGCTGCTTTGGCGAGGTTGAGTCCTGCTATTAATGCTTCATACTCTGATTCATTGTTGGTAGCGGGGAAGTCGAGACGGACCATACATTCAACTGTATCTCCTTCGGGCGATAGTAGCACAATGCCAGCCCCTCCGGCTTTTCTGTTTGATGACTCGTCGGTATATATGCTCCAATGAGGGGACTCTTCTACCCCCTTGTCTTCGTCATGAGTGAATTCTGCTATGAAGTCTGTGACGATCTGTCCTTTGATGGCGATTCGTGGGCAGTACTGGATATCAAATTCGCTCAACTTTATAGCCCATAATGCCAGTCGACCCGCGGCCTCATTATTGCTCATCGCTCATCGCAAGGGCTTGTCAGTCAGGACGTTCACCGTATGGGCTTGAAAGTACGGTTTGAGCTTGCGGGCCGCCGTAACTAACGCAAAGGCAAGTTTCTCCATAGGTGGGTATCTTTCTTCGGCACCACGAAGCGCTCAGCTCGTGTAGTATACGGGCTTTTGTACTTTTTCTTCTTCTCTGACTAAGGCAGCGCTGATGGCTGCGGGGGAGACGACTAGATAGAGAAAAAGCTCTTTTCCTAGCTGTGATGGGCTCAGCAGTAGCAGGGAGGAGAGATAAGCCTTTAACTCCTCGAACGCCTGCTGACATTCGGCAGTCCACTTGAATGATCTCTTCAGCGTGCGAAAGAAGGGCAAAAATTTGTCCGTCGCTCTTGACACGAACCTATTTAGTGCTGCTATTTTCCCGTTGAGGCTTTGTACCTCCTTCACCCCAAAGGCGCATTTTCCTGGATTGAGCTTCATGTTGTAAGAACGAAGGGTGTTGAATGTTTCCTCGAGATCTTTCAAATGATCTTCCTCCCTTCGGCTTTTTACTAGCATGTTGTCAACGTAGACCTGGACATTCCTCCCAATTTGCTGCGCGAACATTTTGTTCATAAGTCTTTGGTATGTTACTAGCATGTTGCGTTCATAAGTCTTTGGGATCACTCTTCAGCTTTCCAGGGAACGTCAGAGCCTCCTCGTCCTTGATTTGCATTAGGACTTGATCTATCGGGGCGGTCAACGGAGTGAAGCTTGTGAATCTTCCCCCCAGGGGCTTAAGGCGCCTCTCATCCCTTCGGTCTCCCGTCCTTGCTTTCTTTCGGCCTTGGTCCTGCCGGGTGTCTTCCTGCCTTTCTCTTTTCTTGGGCCTCTCTTCTCGGGCTAACAGCATGTCTTCGGCGTTCATATACTTTGTGGCCCTGTAAAACACTTCCGACATGGTCTTTAGGTCGTTTTTATATAGGGAGAACAAAAACTTACCCTTCTTCAACCCATTCATGAATGCTGTGACAAGTATCTTATCGTCGGTTTCGTCGATCGAGAGTGCCTCCTTATTGAAGCGGGATATGTAGGCCCTCAACGTTTCCTCCTCTCGTTACTTGATACTCATCAAGCAAGCCGTAGACTTTTTGTACCGATGTCCTCCGATGAAGTGTGCAGTAAATTGAGCGCTTAGCTCCTTGAAGGTGCTGATGGAGTTGGGTGTCAGCCTGCTGAACCAAATTCTTGCCGCACCCTTCAGCATCGTAGGGAAGACCCTACACATGATCGCGTCTGCTACTCCTTGAAGGTGTATCAGGGTTTTAAAGGTCTCTAGGTGGTCTAGAGGGTCTCTGACTCCGTCATAACTATCTATCTGCGGCATGCGGAACTTACTTGGCAGAGGGAAAGAGTTGACGGGCGCAGTGAACGGTGAGTCAATTCAGTTAACGAGGTCGTCAAAATCGCTGGACACTCGTCCCTTGAGAGCGTTCATCATAACTTTCATTTGTTCCTTCATCGCTTGCATCTCTGCGATAATAGGTGGCGGAGCCGTATCTGCGAGGGAAGGGAGGCTCACGTTCTGATGCTCTGGTTTGCTTAGGGCGTTACTGGCCTGGGGTCCCTCTTGATTCCTTCTGTCAACGCTGGCTCCTTCTTGATCTGCTCCTTGGTTGTCCGGTGCTGCGTTTTTCTGGCGCAGCTGTTCTTCCAGGTCGCGATTTTGCCTGGTGAGGCATTCCACGGCAGCGATGAGAGTTTTAACTTGCTTCTCAAGGGCGGTCGTGGGTAGTTCCTCTTCTTGAATGTCGTTAGCGGTTGCCATTGAGCGGGTGAGCACCAAGCAACTTTTGTCCGGGAAGCGGTAATATGACTTTACACTACAACCTTCCCACAGACGGCGCCAACTGATGATGCCGAAAATATCACCAGTAAGCCACACGGTCCTCGCGCGCTCCAAACAGCACCTACACAGCAAAAAGAAAGGACCTAGCATAGAGCACCGGTATGGTGCCAGCCAAATACCCTTCGAAGGTCAAGTCAGAACTATTCTCACAACTCTAGAGTGTTAGAGAAGGTAAATTATGCGTACCTTGGTTCGTAAGGGTGCTTGGGTTTTTATAATAGTAGAGGTTGACCCATTTTCCTTGGAGTAGAAGTTTTTTCCTTATAGGAGTCTTCTTGGGCATATTTTGCAGGATCCTTTCCATATAGGAATCCCTCTTAGGTTTCTCAAAACGTGGAGGACAAGTCATTTTCTTATACACGCAAACGTGGTTAGTAAGCATTCTTTGACTAGTGCCGTCAGCTTACATTATACCTTCAGTCTTCATCTCGTCAGCTTCAAGATCCCTTCAGCTTTATGATCCCGTCAGCCTTTGGATGCCTCTGGTGTCTCTTCCAACAACTCTCGCCTGTCGTCAATCATTAAATGGGGGCTGACGGCTCAGTAGATCCCGTCACCTATAAACCGTCGGCTTATCTTTGGTGATCAATCTCTTTTATCCTTATCAGTATCAATGGTATATTTTTAATATTATTCACATGTTATGAGATAATTTTTGTTTAGTTGAAACTTTTATCTGCTTAAGCATTTGGATTTATTTTTGAAAAAATAACTTCGTTTACCACTCACAATATTAAGAAATTTGTGGAATCCACTAGATTTCTAGCATATAAAACAATTATTTGACACAAATAGCAAAGTATTACACCAATCAATAATTATTTTAAGAAATTATTGTTTCAAGACTCTTACTTTTGAGTCATAAACTAGAGGTTTTGTGCAAAATGGATTCAGAGGGTGATTCAAAATAGTAAGTTAGGAACGGTTTGAAAGAATTTAGAAAAGTAGCATCTCGAGTTTTTAAAACTCGAGATCCATCTTAAAACTCGAGTGCTAAAGACTCGCGTTCTGGGTGGGAAAATGCCACATAGATCTCGAGTCTTTAAGACTCGAGTTTTATGCAAAAAATTTCACCTATAGTGGCGTTTTTAAGCCTTACAGTGACGTTTTAAAGCCCTATAGCGGCGTTTTCCTGCAAAAAATTTTTCTAAGTACCAGGTTTAGGGTGCCCTATAGTGGCGTTTTTAATCCCTATAGTGACGTTTTAAAGCCATATAGCGGCGTTTTTTGCAATTTATGGAAATCGAGTCTTTAAAACTCGATTTTCAGCGCATTTATTTTTCTTCAAATCGAGACTTAAAAACTCGAGTTCCATCTGGAACTCGAGTTTTAGATACTCGAGATGTTATTTTTCAAAATTGTTTTGAAATATGACAATTAACTAAATTTTTTAATATTTATTGTTATTTTAAAAAAAAATTCCATAAACTATTACTTTGTCCCCTCTCGAGTATTAAGCAAAGGCATTGACTCCTTAATCCTGACCCAACAAAATATCTTAGTCCAGAGGGCCCAAAAACAGTTGTTATATCAAATTAATCAAGCCAACGCTGTTGTCTCTTTCAGAACATTTTGTTTTTTCCTGAGAATTGAAGCAAAAGTTTCTCACTCCTTTCCGTTGGATTCTCATAATCACAGATCCAACAACTACATTCTTATTTTTTCTCGAGAAAGAAAGAGTGAGAAAACAAAAACAAAATCAAAAGTGAAGAAAAAAAGAAATGGAGAAAATGAACCAGGCGTTGGAGAAGATGAAGATGATAGTGGGAATGGAAGTGGACGAAGAACAGCAAGAAGAAGAGAGTAGCAGCTCCTTCGCTTTCATGGATGACTTCAATCGCAACTGCACCTTGTCCACCAAACAGGTTCCATCCCTTTTTTTTTTTTTTTTTTTGAAGTCTAAAGCTCTAAACAATTATAAAGACTAAACCAAATTATGTGAATTGTGAAGAGAAAAAATTCAAGTTAAAAACATTGTGTCAAATTGCAAGTAAATTTTATTTATTTTGGTTATGAGATGAATCTGAAATTTAATTTGCATTTTAGACTAGTACGACCTAGTGTGGCAGAAACTTCTTCTGTTAAAAAATTAACCCTTATATTGTTTGCTAAGGGAAGTGACAATGTATGAGAATAATTAGAGGATTCAGGATTTGCCTTTTGATTTGAGAAGAACATGCATACTTACTTGTAGGTTCTAACTAGCTCAACCAATAAAGTCTCTTTTAGTTAAGTAAGAGATTTGGGGTTCAAACCTTGTAGACACCAATAACCAATTGGTGTCTTGTATTGATAATGAAGCGTGAATTACCAAAAGTTGTATGACAATCGAGTCGATTTGATGATTTAAGTTCATTACATACCTGGAGGTCCAGGACTGACTGGAATAGGGTTAGGTTATATTGAAAGTAGATGATCTTAAAGACTATTTGAAATTCAAAAGAACCGCGCAATTTTTGGGGGGGGGGGGGTGTCCTCCCCTTGCAGGAAAATAGCTGGTTCCTTCACTCATGGGGCATTTCTATGGTTGATTTTCCATGTGAAGTGGGTGTTCAATACAAGTTATGATTGGTTAGATCTGTGTTTTTTGTATCCTTTATTTTGGGAATTTTTCATGGGTATGTTTGTATGTTTTGTTTTCAGCTATATAGTTTCAGTTTAGTATCGACAAGCTTTTATTTTTAGAGTATTCCATGTTTTGCTGATTGACCTTTGAACATTTTCTATTCGTTGATAAGATTCTTTTGAATTTATTGATCTCACTCACTCTTCTCTCGGATTAAACAGAGGCTTTATGGTTTTGCCATATGCTTTGTTGCTGGTTTGACTTGTACACTCTTGGTAAGTTTTGAACATTTAGTTATTTCAGTTTAGATTTCTTTCTGGTTAGTTACTACTGATTATTTTGAATTATATATGTGCTTTGAGTGGAAAGTTAATGGAGGTGACTTCATTTGGTCCAAGCTATTCATTTATTACCTAATTAGGTTTTAGTTTACTAGTCTAATTAGGATTTGCTTTAGTTTTATTAGATAGTTAATCCATATAAGTAATAAGTTTTATTAGAAATAAGGAAACACTATACAGGATGTATACTAGATGTACATCACAACCAAGCGCTAAGTGTACAATGATCAAGAAACTCTAATAAGCTGGAGAAAGAAAGACTGCCTGATGCCAACAACCAAACAAAGTTATCAGAAAATGCAATTTCAGATCTTTTTTTTTTGATAAATAGAAAATGCAATTTCAGATCTAGAGTTGTCCGCTCATACCCTTCAAAGTTTTCTCAGAAAAAAGTTAAGATCTAGAGTCTATATAAGTGTGTTATTGTACTAAAATAAGAGGAAGTTGTTTTATAAAAAATATATTTAGTTTTTTGAGTATTGAGGCATGTAGGCTTCTATTTCCTCTTTTCTCCCTCTCTTTTCTTCTTTGTCTCAGGGTGTCATTTATAGATACTATTCATACAGCCCCTAACAACATAAATTTCTCTTTTTTCTTTCTCCCTTACAACCCCAAATCAAGACCTTCCTCTTACCTATCAAAATCAAATAGGCCCACATAGTTTCTCCACTAAATAGTCATCAAATAACTCATCAAAACCATTCTTTAATTATGAACACAAGTGCTGTCCATAATTTTCTAGCAAATTGTTTTCTTCAATAAAGAGTATTCTTGTCCTTTTTACCCATCTTATCAAAATCAAGTCAACTTTGAGCCCCAACCCATTCTTCTACATCTTTAAACTCTAGATCCAAAAATTCTCCTAACCCTCAACCCACAACATGCACACATGGATAAATTTCCCCAATGTACTATGTCAAAGTGCCATTTGAGTTAGAGATCATTAGCACACTTGAAATTTTGACTCGTAGTCATATGTATCTCAGCGCCAAGTGGAAAGGTTTATGATCATTCTGGTTCATTGAAGCATAGGAAGGTTAAAGTAATGATTAGTATCCTAATGTATTTATCATACATTTTTTACTTCTGTGACAATCTCTGAATTGAAAATTGGTAGCTCTGCTAAGCCAATTTATATTAAAAGGTAAGAGATATCTAACAAAGGGCTGGCCCTAGAAAGCAAGCCCAACAGTAAAATTTAAGCTTGCAAACAAGAAATGGTACAATGACCACACATGTCGGCAGAAAATGAGTGCTTTTGGTACAGTAAAAATTACCCAACCACTTGCAAAAGAGGCTGCTCAAGATAAAGGCAATAACCAATAAACGACATTTATACTTACTAAATTGAGATGTGTAAAAATCTAAGAAAATGAGACACGGAGGAATCCTTACTTATCAATAGAAAAATAAATAAAAATACGAGCAACAGTAGAATCTTCAATGAAATCCTTGACAGAGAGAACCAGTTAGCAAACAAAGCATGGTTGAGCATGCTTTTTAAGATAAATTAGTCATGACTATGAGCTCATTCTAATTGAGAGATCCATTTTCCTTTCATGCAATTTATAATGATTTTTTTTTTAAAGTCTCTTGATGCATAAAGTTTCTAAAGTATAGACTCTAGTTATGTGAAGGCATGAAACTAAGTTTATTTATTAAACAATGAGCTCTTGAGATGCTACAGCCCTACTTTTCTTGACTTTCTCCCGAGAAAATCCTAATTAAAATTTCAACCCATTGCCAAGATGCTTCAGCTTATATAAAGGCAAACCAAAGGAAGAAATAGATAAATAAAATAAATTTTTGGAGCACTAAATTTAGTTTTTACGAACAAAAGTGTCACATATTTGGGGAATTGGAGCAACTGGGATAGATGGAAAGGAAATTACCCTTTTCTGCAAAATCTGGTTCATCCAAATGTATCTAACTAGAAAAACTTCATAGATTCAATAGTCTGCCAATAATTGCCTTTTTTTTTTTTATAGGTAATAATTCCTTCATTCAATATACATTTACCAGTTGTCAAGGTTCTTAGGAGAGATACACATCTTAACAAACACCTAATAAGCCACCTTTCGAAAATGCATCTAAGATACTTAGGATCTCCTAGAAATTTCTATACTCAACTAAATTACCAAAATACCCTTATATTTCTGGAGTTACTGAAATTACTGTTTTGACCCTGAATACAGAACTTAAATTTTTGTAACTAGGGCTTTAGAACCACTCGATATATACTTCAATTGGACTTCACATGTGGACCAAATAAAATCAATCTTGAATAGACAAATTTGCAGAGCAGTAATTAGTTAATCTTCCATGTCTGCATCACACTTTCTCCTCTCTTAAGAATGGGTGGAGGGTGGGGACTTAGGTTCAAAACCCATTGGGTGTATAACTTACAGACATCATGTGCAACTTTAACTTATTACTTTTTCACTTAGCAAAGAAAGAAAAAGGTATTACTCTTTCAAATAGATTCATAGCTGCATTCACTTGATCAGATTAGAAAATTTAGTTGGCATAAGTAACATGGTAGTCCTTGAATCATATCTAATACACCATGTCTCACTTCATGTATGCTTTTTAGTGGGGTAGCTCTGAAAAATTTTATAATGGATTACTCACAATTGGAAAAGGTATGTTGTTTCACAGTTTTGCTAGAACTTGAGGTTTAGTCACTGAGAAAGAGCTACTTTTGCATGAGTTAGAAATAAGAAAAATCTTAATACTTTCATGAGGATAGGACCGAGTTTAATGCACATATTCTTCGAGGGAATCAACCTCCAATAGTATCTCAAAGAGAACTAATCACTGTATTATTCTTCAATGAATTACACAATACAATCAGTTTAGTCTTATACTCTACAGACTAGCAAGAGTACAACAAATTACAGCTTATTCACTCAACTAACCAAGTACAAGCTTCTAATACATGTCTTAACCAACTATAACCAACTCTGTACCAGTATTTACTGTGCAAAGAATACTGCAGTAATGTATTGTACTGGAGCCTTAACAGTTTTTTCCCCCTTTCCATGCAACAGTCGATGCTTGTATTCTTCAACCCAATCAAGTTTGGAATGACATTCACAATGGGCAATCTTCTTTCACTTGGAAGGTGTGTTTCTAGATTTGTAAGTTGTATGCCCCATTTTGCTATTTTCAAATTAAATAATTAGGTGGCCATGCATGTTTCTTTCTTTCTTTATTTTATTTTATTATTTCTGCCTGAGGGTGGTGGGATTGAATATGGTATTTGTACTTAATGTGGATGAGATCATGTGAATTGTTTTGGTTTTTTCATTTATTTTGGCTCTACGGATGGTCCAAACCTGATATCTTCCAATTTCCATTAAAGTATCAGATGAATCTTTTGAGCTTATACAACTTCAAATGCTTGTCTTTAAATAAATGGTATAGAAAATAAAGGAGTAGAGAAAGGCTATTGGTCATTTCATGCATGGTCTTAAATTTAGGTTTTTCTATTCACCTGTGTTTCAGATTTGAAATGTTGTGATTTCATTCCTGGTTTAAATGTAATCTCACGGTTCCAGAGCATTTTTCTTTGTCCAAATTGATATGAGAGCTTTAGTTATTTTTCCACTGAATGTAGGCAGTCTTTTTTAAGAGATGAATTTCTTCAGCTCTTCTTCTTGTTCTTCTTTTGTTCCCGAATTTGCCACGTAGTGCTGGCATCCTGTTATATATTCAGATAATTGTATTGTTACTTGTGTCGATTTTTTTAATTCAGCCTTCTGAAATAAATTAGGCATGTAGCTATTTCTTTTCTTTTCTTTTTTTTTTTTCTTTTCATACTTACTCTCTATGGCTATTTTGTGTCTTTGGATGCTAAGCTGGACTCGTTTGTTTGGCAGCACAGCATTTCTCATTGGCCCTAAGAGACAAGTGACAATGATGCTTGACCCTGTTCGTATATATGCCACAGCCTTATACCTTGCAAGTATGATAATTGCCTTGTTTTGTGCTCTCTATGTAAGTTGCACAGTGGCCATTTTGTTAGTCTTGTTGTTTCTAATCCCCCCCCCCCCCCCTTTCCCCTCTTTTTAGAGTCATTCTAAAGGTGTTTTTTATTTTCTTGGGTATTGAAACAGGTTCATAACAAGTTATTGACACTTTTGGCAATTATTTTAGAGTTTGGTGCGCTAATTTGGTATGTCAAGATGCTGCATTCTTTCTCATTATGCCTCTTGTCTATCCAATCTCATTCTTATGTATGGAGTTGAGATCAACATAAATTTCATGTGGCATATTGTATGGTGGAAAAATTTAATTAACAAAATTGAATCACTAGCAAAACAAAATGATGATAAAAATTCATACAAGAACGAGGTCAATTTCTTAGGTTTTGAAATGCATCTTCTCTATAGATTGTTGAGTGAAAATAAACTTATTAGGCATGCTACAAAAAGCAAATTACCAATTTGGATGACTTGCAAAATTGATATTGTGGCATATCCTTCTTCACAAGTGTGGGTGCAGGGTAAGGTTGTCGTTTATTAAAAAAAAAAAAGAAACCTTTAGAGGGTCTAACAAGTGACAAAAGTTTTGAACTCAGTGTTTACAGCGTAATGATATCACAACTGAATCTTGTGCTCTGCTATAGCTGATTTTTCTTTATAGAATGTGTGCTGAATTTTTTAGTATTCTGGAGCTTGTATGGTTTTTGCCATGCTCACACCATTTGATTGCACCATCACCTGAATCTTGTGCTTGGCAGCATGTTGATATTGATAGTCTATTATAGTTGATTTCTCTGTAGAATGTGTGCAAAGGTTTTCTGTATACTGGAGTTGTATACTGTTTGCCTTGCCCACTCCATCAATTTCACTGTTTGTGTCCAACAAACAAATGAATTCCCATATTGGCCTAAACCAATAAGTTTCAAGTTGTCAAAAGGGAGTTGGCTTTAATTTTGAATGCTCAATTGAGATAAGAAAATAGCTTAAATCAGCTGACTCCCTACTTATTTCATGGTTATATATGCCAGATCTCATAAAGAAATGGAAAGCTATTATGTTCTTTCGTACTCCTTCAGAGATGTGCTACTTCTCTTTTCATCTTTGTCATTGTTGCACCATGTTATTTATTTATTTTTCCATTCTGTCATGTGATTAACAGGTATAGCTTGAGCTACATTCCCTTTGCGAGGTCCATGGTTTCAAAGGTCATGGTAGCTTGTTTTGACACAGAGTTTTAGGCTAATACAGTAAGAAACTACTATTGATGTACCCTTGAAGTGCTTCGGACATTATTACCATTTATACATGTTATTGAACTATGGAGTCTTGTTGAACAAAAAAACAATAACCGAGTCTTTTCACCTAGGCTGTTGAACTGTGTCTAAACCCAACTAATTGAACTGGAATTTTGTCTTTGTGAGCTGAAATTGTGGTGATCCTATGCAAATCTGTAATTATATCTTTACGTTTCTTCTATTTCTTCCATCTTATTCCCATTTTTGTTTGGGTCAAAATCTTTCAATTATTTCCCAAACTTCCTGTGGTTGCAACTATTTGTTGTGCTGGTGTGCAATTAATATTACGTATCTCAATGTTGTAGTTGTTTCTCACTAACACAGCTAATAAATATGTAAGCAACTAATTTTTGTATCTGTTGTTGTTGCTGTATTAGTGCTGAATATCAATTTTAATACACTATACTAACCAGAAATCGAAACCTAAAGGCGCACATAAACAAGTTCATCTATTCCAGCCTAATTTTGGCAGCCGATGATGCATTTTCGGATGGAAGCATTGCTGAGCACTTGCACATTCTGGTGGAGATGGGCTCAAATATTTTGCAGACCTGTGAAATTTATCACATGTTATTCAAGGAAAGAAATTCATAATTTCATTATGCATGAACCATCACCATTGAATGATTAAGGTGTGTCCTAAGGGTATACGTTAACTAGACTACTTTTTTTTTTTTTTTTTTTAAATTCTAAACCATAAAGAGTTCATTGTTATTCCTTCCAGTAACTTTTATCTCACGTGTTTAATTAACTGGTACTATTTCCTTTTTCCTTTTGGGAATTTGAACCTTAGACGTATCTATTAAAAACACTAGAAGGTGTCAGTTGGCTACTGTAGGGACAGAGGCCCAAGATCATACAATAGGCCTTGGGTCCCGTATGGAAAATTCGACCACATCCAAGGAGAAGGCGTGGGTGCCAAAAGGGCTCCCGGCCCAATTCTTGTGGGCCTGAAGATGTTTAAAGGGCGGTCTGAGGAGAAATGTCTCCTCAGACGTACCAAATATGGTTGAAACATGCACTCTGCCTGCTAGAAGGATCCACCCCAACGAGCATTAGTAACAAGGATGAGTCCCACAAGCCCGTAAGAAGGAAGAAAGCATAGGATGCCAAGGGTGAGGCTGCAGCTGCCACATTAAATGCATGACAGTTACTTTTTTGGCCGCATTAATGTGGAGAGGACTTGTAAACAGTGTTGTCTTGGCTACCACAACTCATAGAAAGATGGGGGGATGTCCGATGGGACAGGCACTCAAGTGAAGATCCAGATGATCAACAAATGTAAGGCCCTGATGACTTCAAGAGGGCTATATAAGAGAGGGGAGTTCCCATGAAGAGGGGGACAGAGAAAAAAGGAACTTAGAAGAGAAGAACAGTGTTAGAACCATAGCTTTTGAGCAGTGATCGAAATACATCCTCCACGTCTCCTCGGACTGAATATCTAATGGACATGAAGGGGATTTTCTTACTTTCAATTGTATTATGGCCCACTTTTAGCTTGTATACACTTCGTTAAGGCCTAGTTCTGTAACCCACCTTCTATAAATTCATTGTTTCGGGCTCCTTGGGACAGAACCCAATACCTGTTGGGCCTGGGTCTTGAATTGTGACCCTACAATTGGCGTCGTTTGTGTGGAGAACTTGTGCCTCAACAAGTGAGACCGTTAGAGATGGAAGGATCAGGTCCGCGTCAAATGGGACACACAGACTCCCAACAGCAGGACAACTTTTTGAACCTCGAACGGGAGAGAGATCAAGACAAGCGACGAGAGGGTAGCGTAAAAATCTCCGACACGAGCAGAAGTCGCTTGAAAAGGAAATGTCATGCATCCCAAAAGCGGGACGATAATAGGGCTCTACAGTAAGAAATCAACGACTTGAAGAAGAAGTTGCGCCGAGCGCAGCGAAGGCGTCCTTCCCCCAGTCCGGACACCAACGATAAGGAGGACAATGAGTACAAGCGAAGATCGAGAACCCCACCAAGTGAAACCTTTTCTTATGAGGACGAGTAACCTCACAAACGTGGCCACAAAAGCCCGTCTTACAAGGGCCTAGCAAACGACGCCATGAGTAAGGCCCTGGACCGCATCTCTCAGTCACCCTTCACGCGAAGGATAGAGGGGGCTGAGCTTCCTCGGCGGTTCCACCAACCCACTTTTGCCATATATAATGGTCAGACGGACCCCGTAGAGCACGCAAGCCAGTTTAATCAGAGGATGGCCGTCCATTCCAAGGACGAGGCATTGATGTGCAAAGTGTTTCCGTCCAGTTTGGGACCCATGGTGATGAGATGGTTTGACAGCCTCAAGCCAAACTCCATCAATTCTTTTAAGCAGCTAACACAGTCTTTCGGTGCTCGCTTCATAACGAGCAGCAGAGATGTATAACGAGATAGAGGGAAATTACGATGACGTCGCCATCAGCACATTCAAGAAAGACCTGCCAACAGAGCACGGTTTAAGAAAGTCCTTGACAGGAAAATCGGTCACCAACGTGTGCCAACTCATGGACCGAATCGACAAGTACAAGAGAGTCGAAGAGGACCAATAGACGGGAAAGGGCAAGGCGAAGGTTGTCCCTCAGGAGAGGAGGGACTTCAAGTCGGACTAATTTAACAACAGTAACTGGTCGAGAAGGGATTACTCAGAATAGTCTGGATCTACCGGGGTACAGGCAGTCCATGCTGTGTTTCGGGAACCATTACATAAGATCTTAGAGAAGGTCAAGAACGAATCATTCTTTCAATGGCCAAGTAGGATGGCAGGCGACCCTGCAAAGCGCAACCAGAACCTATATTGCGAATATCACCAAGAACCAGGCCACACCACCGATGACTGCAGAAATTTGAAAAACAACTTGGACCGGTTGGTCCGAGAGGGAAAGCTAAGACACTTCTTGTATCATCCTGTTGGACGACAGGAGCAGACAAGCATCGAGGCAAGGCAAAGCACATTGAGACCGCCCATTGGCATGATAAATGTCATTCTTGCCGGTTCAGGAAGAACCGGCTCCCATCCTTTCAGAGTGATGTCGGTGGCCTGACTCCCCATGGAAGCTGACGACCGGGAGTTTAAGAGGGCCAAAAGGATGGCCTCGCCCATACTCGGATTCTCGGATGAGGACAAAGCTGGAACCATCCAACCCCACGACGATGCTCTAGTCGTCACACTCAGGATTGGGGGATATGACGTGAGGAGGGTGCTAGTTGACCAGGGCAGTGCCATGGAGGTAATGTACCCCGACTTGTATAAGGGGCTGAAGCTACGACCAGAAGACCTGACGGCATATGACTCCCCTTTGGTGAGTTTCGAAAGGAAAACTGTTACTCCGAAAGGCCAGATTAGGCTGCCTATACAAACAGGCTCGGACATAGTGGAGGTGGACTTCATAGTGGTGGACGCATATTCGCCCTACACTGCCATTGTAGCTAGACTGTGGCTTCATGCCCTAGGAGCTGTATCATCAACCGTACACCAAAAAGTGAAGTACCCGTCGGAGGGTCAAGTCAAAGAAGTGATAGGGGACCAAGCCATGGCCCGGCAATGCATGGTGTCCGCCATCTCACGACAACCGCGTACTAAGCCCTCTACCTCTACCGAGAATGGTTTATAGCAATTAACAACCCCGGCCTTGGCCTCGGGTAGTGGGGGACCCGCCGAAGAGGCGAGTTGTGAGGATTGGAAAAAGTTCTTGTGGGCTCCAATCCAGAAAGATTTTTCCAGGTCGGCTCGGAATTGCCGCCCCAAGAAAAGGAAAAGCTGATTGATTTTCTCAGAAAAAATGTGGACATGTTTGCATGGGATGCCTACGAGACTCCGGGGGTCCATCCGAATTTCATCTGCCACCATCTTAACATTAGTCCGGCCGTGACACCTAAGAAACAACCTCCTCGAAGACCGTCGATAGAGCATGCGGATGCGGTAAGGGAGGAGGTGATGAAATTAAAGAAAGCAGGGGCTATCAAAGCAGGTGATGAAATTAGGTACATGCCCCGCACCGCTGTGAAGGGCCAAGTCCTCGCGAATCTGGTAGCTGAGTTTGTCGAACCCTTACCAGAAGAAGGGAGAAGGGCACTGAGCACAGACGGAAAAATGGTTGGCACAGTCTCTCAACAAGAGCCCATTTGTTAGAAAGCATACGTTGACGGTGCGGCCAATCAAAGGGGCTCCGAGGTGGGGCTCGTCCTGATTTCCCCCGAGAGGATTACCATCGAAAAATCGCTAAGACTGGGTTTCTCGGCCACGAATAACAAGTCAGAATATGAGGCCCTGTTGGAAGGAATGTCTATGGTCAAGAAACTGGGCAGGAAATCTATAAACGTGTTCTCGGACTCAAGACTTGTTGTAGGACAAATAAATGGAGAATTGGAGGCAAGGGATGAAAGAATGCAAAAGTACCTCGTCCAAGTTAAGCGCTTGTGAGCGCGTTTTAACTTTTTCAGCCTAATGCATGTATCCAGGAGCGGAAACACCCATGCTAATTCTCTTGCCACGTTAGCCACCTCCTCGGTGCAATGCCTACCTCGGGTTATACTCGTGGAAGATCTACACAGACCCTCGGTGGTGAAAGCTGGGATGATGCATGTTCACAGCGTCAGGGCAGGGTCTAGCTGGATGGATCCTTTAATGTTGTTTTTAAAGGAGGATACCTTACCCGAAGAGAAGAGCGAGGCCGACAAGATTTGAAGAAAGGCTTTTCGATTCTGGTTGTCCGAGGACTTGAAACTGTATAAGCGCTCATTTTTAGGACCGTACTTGCTATACGTACACTCAGATGCCACGGAGCTTATCCTAGAGGAATTGCACGAAGAAATTTGTGGGAGCCATACCGGGGGTAGATCCCTGTCCCATAAAGTCATAACCCAAGGTTATTGGTGGCCGAGCATGCAGAAAGAGGCGCACGAATACATGAAGAAGTATGACCAATGCTAGAGGTTCGCCCCAAATATACATCAACCAAGCGGGACCCTTAATCCGCTGTCCAGCCCTTGGCCGTTCGCACAATGGGGCTTGGATATTCTAGGACCATTTCCCAAAGCAGTGGGAACAAAAGGTTCCTTCTCGTCGGCACTGATTATTTCACAAAATGGGTCGAAGCTGAGCCACTAGCAAACATTAGAGACGTAGATGCCAAGAAGTTTATTTGGAAGAACATCGTTACCAGGTTTGGAGTCCCTCACACCCTAATCTCGGACAACGGTCTCCAATTCGATAGCAAGGCTTTCAGAAGGTATTGCGGCGAGCTGGGAATTGCGAATAGATACTCCACACCGGCTTACCCACAAGGGAATAGGTAAGCCGAAGCTGTCAACAAAGTCATAGTAAATGGGTTGAAGAAGAGGTTAGATGACGCGAAAGGGAGATGGGTAGAAGAATTGCCCCATGTCTTGTGGACGTACCGCACCACGCCGCGCAGATCGACAGGGGAGACCCCCTTTTCGATGACCTATGGAGCCGAGGTTGTCATCCCTCTAAAAACAAACTTTCCAATGTTGAAGACCAGCACATTCTGTCCTAATGTTAACAACGGGCTATTGGAAAAAAGCTTAGACCTCATCGAGGAAAGAAGGGAAAGAGCAATGGTCCAACTCGCCTACTACCAACATAAACTTAAACAAGGTTATGATGCCAAGGTGAAGCTAAGACCACTAGCACTTGGGGACCTGGTATTAAGAAAAGTCCTGGGCACTGTAAGAAATCCCGCGTGGGGAAAGCTCGAACCAAATTAGGAAGGGTCATATCGTATCACCTCGGTGGCCGGCATAGGGGCCTACTTTTTAGAAGATTTGGATGAACATGTAGTGCCACGTCCTTGGAATGTAAATAACCTGAAAATGTACTATTATTAATGAAAGTTCATATTCATGGTGTTACCCACTGTCTGTTTTTATCTAAGTGTTAAACAGAACTCAAGTCCTGCGTGGCCCTTCGGACCACAGGCTTGGGGGAAATTAACCACGATGCTGTTTTTATCTAAATGTTAAACAGAACCCAAGTCCTGCATAGCCCCTCGAATCACAGGCTTGGGGGAAATTAAACACGATGCTGTTTTTATCTAAGTGTTAAACAGAACCCTAGTCCTGTGTGGCTCCTCGAACTATAGGCTTGGGGGAAATTAACCACGACGCTGTTTTTATCTAAGTGTTAAACAGAACTCAAGTCTTGCGTGGCCCCTCGGACCACAGGCTTGGGGGAAATTAACCATGACGCTGTTTTTATCTAAGTGTTAAACAGAACTCAAGTCCTGCATGGCCCCTCGGACCACAGACTTGGGGGAAATTAACCACGACGCTGTTTTTATCTAAGTGTTAAACAAAACCCAAGTCCTGCGTGGCCCCTCGGACCATAGACTTGGGGTAAATTAACCACGACACTGTTTTTATCTAAGTGTTAAACAGAACTCAAGTCTTGCGTGGCTCCTCAGACTACAGGTTTGGGGGAAATTAACCACGATGCTGTTTTTATCTAAGTGTTAAACAGAACCCTAGTCTTGCGTGGCTCCTCGGACCACAGGCTTTAGGAAAATTAACTACGATGTTGTTTTTATCTAAGTGTTAAACAGAACCCAAGTCCTGCGTGGCCCCTCGGCCCACAGGCTTGGAGAAAATTAACCACGACACTGTTTTTATCTAAGTGTTAAACAAAATCCAAGTCCTGCGTGACCCCTCGGACCACAGGCTTGGGAGAAATTAACCACGATGCTGTTTTTATCTAAGTGTTAAACAGAACCCTAGTCCTACATGACTCTTCGGACCACAGGCTTAGGGGAAATTAACCACGACGCTGTTTTTATCTAAGTGTTAAATAGAACCCAAGTCCTGCGTGGTCCCTTGGACCACAGGCTTGGGGGAAATTAACCACGACGCTGTTTTTATCTAAGTGTTAAACAAAACCCTAGTCCTATTTGGCTCCTCGGACCACAGGCTTGGGGGAAATTAACCATGATGTTTTTTTTATCCAAGTGTTAAATAGAACCCAAGTCCTGTGTGGCCCCTCGGACCACAATTTTGGGGGAAATTAACTATCATTCTTTCATTCATACTTAGCTGTATTGCTTAAACTACGAGTAATGGTTTGTCCTCAGAAATTTAGTAACATAGTCGAGGTTCATTCTTAGTGAAGGCAAAAATGGAAGCAGCAAAACAAAATTCAAAGAAATTATATCATTCATTAAGTTCCAAGAGGTGTCATCTTACAAGAGTCAACAAAAGCTAAGGAAATGAAAGACATAACAAAACAACTACAAGAAAAGCCCTACACTAATGTCCTAAGTTTTATCTTGGGCTGAGCTCTTAGCAGGGACCTCTGTCTCGGGGTGATCACCTCCTGTCGTGAGCTTGGGTCCGGCCTCCTTGGCTTACGCGACAAGGTCCCTTATAGTAAGGGCGTCCTCAGGAGACTTGTCCTTAGCTGGTGGTTGCACCTCCTCGTTCCCCCCTTTTTCTTCAGGTATGAGGGAATCTGGAGTAGTGGTCGGAGCAGAAGGGGGCTCCTTAGGAGGAACCGAACTCGGAATCTCGCAAATATCTTCAGGAAAGAAGATATTCTCAATCTTCCTAAGGTCGAAGTCCGTAGGAACTGCCTCCCGATCCAAGGCTACCCCTCAGGACATGGTGATGTAGTCTCTGCAGACCGCAACCACCTCCTTGGTCAGCCTGGCCTCAGTATCCATCACTCCGCGCTCATAGGAGGTTGCCACCGCAGCCTCAGCCGCCTCCCTGGCCAGGCGAGCCACCTCTTTTGTCTGTAGCAGCTGTGCCTTGAGGTCCGAGACCATCTGCTTCTTGGTCGCAAGGTTTATTTCAGACAGATGAAGCTGTTGGCGCATGTCCTCGGCCTGCTTTGTTGTAGTCTTAAGGCCCGCCTCAGCACTGTCTCGAGCCTTAAATGCCTCTTTTATCTCTTTGCCCAGGCGCTCTTTTTCCAGCCTGAAAGCACCCGCAGCCTTCTCTACGGCAAGACGGGACTGAACCTTACTATTCAGATCTTCCCGAGATTTCTTCGCCCATTCCTCAGCCACGAAGATTTTTTGAGTAACCTGCACAGGAGTAATGGAAGAATCATTAGAAGGAAAACGACGAACAGACAAGCATGGAATAAAGGAACTGAACAAGGAAGAGCCTTCGTTTTACCATGGCCAGATCTCTCTTCAACGACATGAAGAGATCTGGTTGCCAGGTAGCTCGGAGCCCCTCCATGTCACGAGGCAGAAGGAGGGGCTGCTACAGGGCCTCGGCGAGATAAGACGCCTGCCTTCGTTGGGACTCCCAAAGAGTTGCGTCCCACGAAATAGGGGTGCCTTCCAGCTCTAGGCGGGGGGACCAGATGCGCTGTTCTCTCTTGATAGCCGCCTCCTCTCGGTTATCAACGAACCTTGTCCTCTTTTCCTTGGGCTCTTTACCTTTCTTCTGTTGTTTGGCCTTTTCAGGGCTGACCTCACCCTCTTCCAATTCTTCCATTGGCCTCTTCCGCCTCAAATTGGGAAGGGGTTGTAGCGCGGGGTCAGTGGAAGGAGGAAGAGGAGGGGGAAGCTTGGCTGGAACCTGCTCCTTGAGGGCATCTTTGGAAGACTGCCCCTTGTTTCTATTGGATAAAAGGCCCTTCAGACCGGACCTCGGCTTCAAGTCCATATCGTCCTCTTCAACCTCTTGGCTCGTGTCAATCTGAGCAATTACCAGGCCAGAAGTGTGAGTCGCCGAGAAACGATCAATGTCCGAGCCGGAATCTGAGAGCTCTACAGGCCTGGTTGACACCTCTCCCTCATCAGCGAAGCAGAATTGGTCGATTTCAGCCTCAAGAGATGAATGCGAGGAGTCAACTCCTTCTCCTAGGGCGGCTACCTCTTGGAGAATGTGCTGAACGGGCAGTTGGGCTGGTGGTAGGTCTCTCCGAGCAAGAAAGCCTGGTTTAGAAACGTCGATACAGGCTAATCGGGGACTTCCAGCCCTTATGGCTTGACCCACGTCCACGAAAGCGCGAGAAAGGGGCTCGTAGTCCAAGATAAGGGGAGCGGCACGCAGTTACCCGTCCTCACTCACAAAGATCTCGGACCTTAGAAGGAAGTTGAGGGTTTGGACGTTGACCAAACTTATCCTCGGAGTTGTTTGTTCTTTGTCTGCAAAATACCCAAAGGAAGGGTTATGTCAGTCCGAGAAGGCAAATAATCAAAACCAAAACCAAAATAAGTGAGAGGAAAGCTCAAAAGTAAGATCCCTGCCGAAGGATCTGACCCTACAGTGCCCCACCTGGTGTTCCCGCCCTAACTGGGCAGTGAAGACCGTCGTGTCATGCTCCGGAGATGATCAAATGGTCGTCCTTCAAGCCTTTGTTAGACTTGGGAAGGCAGGATATCAGCCTCACCTCGTCGAACCTAGATTTCAGGTAATACGACTCATTGAGGCAATGGCATTCGTACAAGTGAACTACATCGTGCCATGAGAGGCCGAGATTCATCTGTTCGTTCATAGCGTCTATGCACCCTAGGATCCGGAACATGTTCGCGGGGCACTGGTGGGGGGTCAGCCTATGACCGCGCAAATAATCCCTAGTTATCCTCCCCATGGGGATCGTCATTCCTCCTCCTATGAAAGCTATCATTGGAATGGCGACCTGTCTCGTCGCTTTCTTGGTGAAGATCTGGTCCGAGGAGCAATACTCTAGACCTACTCCTGGCGGGATACGGTATTTGGCCCTGAAATCTTCCATACGGGCCGGAGAGTCTACCAGTTTCTCAAACTTACCCATCCTACTAACCCTAGGTGATACGAAGAAGGTTTACTTAGGAAAGGAAGCCGGGAAAGGCAACAGAGAGAAAAGGTTAAGGAATATGGGAAATGAACACTTACGGGAGCGAAGATCCTAAACCTCTCGAGCTTGTGAAGAACTCGCCGGAAATCCTCACGGGAGTGGCTATGGAGTTTTGAATGTTTTGCAAAAGGAAGTACTGGAATGCTCTAGGATGTTTGAGTGCTTTTTCTAAAAAAAAAAAAAGGAAGTAATTCCCCTCAGAAGCCTTATATAGCAAGGAGAAACTGAACGGGCTTACTCCCGCCCAAAGGATTGGGGAAATATCAACCGTTGATTAGGTGCCCCACCGTTGGATGCGGGGGACATAAAGCCGCCTGGCGCAATTAATAGCGCCTCGTGGGTTACAAAACGCCAGTATCAGTAATGAGGCACGTGAGGCTATACTTCCATACGCATGAGTCAAGAAATTATAATAAGTAATCCCATAAGTATCAAAATCCCACATTTTCTCCTCGGATAAGAGGGAAAACTCGGAATTTTGAGGGGCTATTGTAGGGGCAGAGGCTCAAGATCATACAATGGGCCTTGGATCCCGTATGGAAAATTCGACCACGTCCGAGGAGAAGGCGTGGGTGCCAAAAGGGCTTCCGGCCCAATTCTTGTGGGCCTAAAGATGTTTAAAGGCCAGTCTGAAGAGAAATGTCTCCTCGGACGTTCCAAATATGGCTCAAACATGCACTCTGCCTGCTAGAAGGATCCACCCCAACGAGCATTAGTAACAAGGATGAGTCCCATAAGCCCGTAAGAAGGAAGAAAGCGTAGGATGCGAAGGGTGAGGCTGCAGCTGCCACATTAAATGCATGGCAGCTACTTTTCTGGCCGCATTAATGTGGAGAAGACTTGTGAACAATGTTGCCTTGGCTACCACAACTCACAGAAAGATGGGGGATGTCCGATGGGACAGGCACTCAAGTGAAGATCCAGATGATCAACAAATGTAAGGCCCTGATGACTTCAAGAGGGCTATATAAGAAAGGGGAGTCCCCATGAAGAGGGGGACAGAGAAAAAAGGAACTTAGAAGAGAAGAACAGTGTTAGAACCATAGCCTTTGAGCAGTGATCGAAATACATCCTCCACGTCTTCTCAGACTTAATATCTAATGGACATGAAGGGGATTTTCTTACTTTCAATTTTAGTATGGCCAACTTTTAGCTAGTATACACTTCGTTAAGACCTAGTTCTATAACCCACCCTCTATAAATTCATTGTTTCGGGCTCCTTGGGCCAGAACCCCATACCTGTTGGGCCTGGGTCCTGAATTGTGACCCTACAGCTACAATTTGACATATTTAACCTAGATCAATACATTGAAAAAAGAAAAAAGAAAAGATACACATGAGATTAATATGGCATGAAATTGTTGGTCATAAACAGAGTGTGAAAGATCTTTTTAAAGTTTAATGATAGAAAATATAATGTTTTCATTATTTATGAACGTTTTCATTATAATGCTAACAAACAAAGTCACATAAGGAGTGTTTGTTTGGAGGTGAAATAGGATGGATGGATGGAAAAATTTTGGAGAAAAAATAGGTTATTTGTTTGGTTGTTTGTCACTTTTTTTTTTAATTGGGCATCATTTTTAACAAAGGTATATGAGTAAATTTATACAAATAAAAATGAGGGAAATTAAAAATTTTTCTATTCTTTTGTTTTTCCACCTGTCCAACCAAACAAACCCTTAATTTTTTTCTTTAAGATAACATTAATCATAGATAATAGAAACCTCTGGAAGACTGTTCCTTTAAAGTTTTACTTAATATGCCTTGTCTCGTGACTCTAGTCAATGGCAAAATGGAGCACAAGTCAATAAAATGTTTTCATTAGCATTGTTTTTCTTCTCTCACTTCAATGAAAAGCTAAAATTCTAATTGGACTAAACGAGCATCCAAGTCTAAAGCGTGTTTTAACAATCAAAACTTTGGAGTAGTCTTAACATTAATCATATCATTGTTAGCAAAGAACATGAAGGAAATCAGGATCAGCCGCCTAGCAAATCCACTAGCCACCATTATAAAATAAAGAAATATGAGAATCAATTGCAGTGGCCTTTATATATCACAAGGATCATGGAAGCAATTAGTGCCTAGATTATCATAATTATACCTCTAATTCTAATTTTAACTTCTTTGGGTATCCTAAGCTTTAGATAAATATATTCCTCCAGTGAAGATAGATGATAGTCAGGTCCTATTCAACCCAGCTTTTTTTTTTTGGTTAATAATTCTTTGGCCTGGTGGCATTTTTTCAAACATTCCTCAAAATTATAGTACAGGTTGCTATTGGGAAAAAATTCAAGACAACCCATGTTCAATGTTCGTAGTGTTATATATAACCAGTAGAAATTAAAGGTCATTAATTATAATTAAACTAAAAAGGAAAATGACAAAAGTGTAGGGTGTTTTTGAGAATAAACGGCAGATAAAAGTGTAGGGTGTTGATGCCACTGGATTTGGCTATTATAGGAGTTTGACATGCGTAGTCGCTTCCGTGTGCTACCCAACAAGTTTAAGATTAGCATAAAATATATCCTAGATGGGTAGAGGGAGATCACCTAGTCTCCTAGATGTGGACTACCAGCAAATAAAACCTGAATAAAATGTTAATATCTAAGTCCATAGCAGCATAAAACACCATATCACACGCTGAACTTTTGCTTCATTTGGACACAATCATTTAAAAAGGAGGGCTGATTTCAATTTTTAAGTTTAAATCACTTCAGCAAGGTTAAGGTGTGAAAGGACATTTTTTTTATTTGATGAAGTTTATAAATCGAATTGAAATTTGCTAATATGTAAATTAAAATTAATGAATAGATATTAAATATAATTTTAAATTTCCATTCTTTTTTATATATGTTCATGACTTTTGTTATATTTTTATACTAGCTGTATTTATCTATGATATTTATTTCACCTTCTCATTTTTCTTTTTGTTACACATATTGGAGTAGAATTGTGCCGTGCGCCTATGCACATGCATGCATTACCATTCTCTCGACTCTCATTGCATTTTTTCACCTTCATATTAAATATTATATATATGAAGGCTCAAGCGAATAAAAATGAAGTTAATTTTTTGTTCTTTATTTGTATTCCCTTTTCTTTGGACTAGCAAATAACGTTAAAAGTTTAATTTGTATTGATGGAGGCGAATTAGGAATATATTTAGGTGTTTATCAGCACATAAGAGCTATAATTATGTGATGGATATACAAGTAAAGCACTCAAACCCACATCATGTATCAAATTCAAAGTCAGTGTACAGAAGAAACCTTACAAAGTAGAGGCGTACCCCAACTCCCAAGTGAGGATGGCCATGGAATTGAAAACTGTTCTTTAACTTAATTGTTAAAAAAAAAGGGGGGGGGGGGGGGGGGGGGTGTTATACATAAGGGAACAAAGCATGGAAAGCACTTTCAAGTAAGTATTTTCTTTGGGGGGATTAAAGTTTCAAGTAAGTATACTACTTTACGAAAAAATCATTCAAGAAACCGACATCCACTGATCCACATGATTACTTTTATGGTCTCTCTCTCTCTCTCTCTCTCTCTCACTCTTACACACACACACAGTGAGCAGGAACACAGTCACATACACACTTGCTCGTGCATGCAGACATAGCTTACCTTTTAGTGTTACCAAGATATATAACGAAGTGAGTAAATGGCTCATCTATCCTCTTCCATAACCTTTTGCGACTTTTTGGAGTTCGAAAGTACAATTGTCTATTTATGATCTCATTTTGGGTAAAATTCATTAGTGCATCAAAGTCTAGTTAGCAGTAAACTTGCTTCAAGTACATTAGCACGCTTTGTTCTATTCACAATTATGATCTTGTCATAACAAATAAAAGAAAGGGTGGATAGCACTTTCGGGAGTCCTACAGTGAACACCCTCCTGAAAACTCTGTGGTCACTGAATTATTTCATACACCACATATTATTGACTTCATTATCATTTCTTGTATCTCTAATTCAAACTGAAAAAAGAGGAACGTGTTTAGAGAGAGAGAGAGAGAGAGAGAGAGAGAGAGAGAGAGATGAAACAAACAAAGATGATAAATGAAACAATTTTACAAACTTCTTAAGCATGGACATTTGCCATTTGCTGAAACTGACAAACACCACACTAAACTAGACTAACATTTATATAACCAAAAAACAATCAGCAAATGGCAATCTTAAATGAGAAAAAGAAATAAATAAAATGTGAAAATAGTTTTGTTGCACAATAGATTCATCTAGCTATTTAGTGCAAATTTGTGTTTGTTGTTGTGCATCCACACCTTGAGGACTCTCCTCTTGATCCCAGTCTCTTGGCAGAACTGCTGCACAGTAGATTCTTCTAGCTTCTGCATCTTCCACCCAGCCTTCTCTGCAAAGCTCAACATCTTTTCCTTCTGTTCTTTTGTGAACTTGGTCCTAAACCTCTTTCTCACCTTTTCAGCTGGTCTTGCCACAACACCACATCCATCATCATCATCATCATCATCCTTCTCATCAGACTCTGAGGGGACTGATCCACTTTTGTAGGACACTATCAAGGAGTTTGCAGGGTACCCTATTGGTGACCCCAGAATTGCATTGTTGAGTATCAAAGGGGTGTGGTAACATTGAGAGGAACAGTGAGATTCTATCTCTTTCCTATGGAAGTTTCTGTGGCAGTTGCAGGCTGAACACTTGAGGGCTTCAATGGTGCCTTCATCTCCAGTACTCGGCATAAACTCACCACACCCATCAGTTGCATTCCCTCCAATTGTTGCTGCATGGTTCTTGAGGCATTCCTTGTACCTTACCACTTTCTTGTGGGGTCTGTGATCCTCCAAAGTTGGACTTGGACATGGAGGGCTTGCACTATTTGATTTTGAGGGTTGGGATTCTGAATAAGGAACTACATGACCATTTCCTTCAGCATGAATGCAGCTTCTTGGAAATGGCATTTCCCCTTTTTGGGTTGAACTATTCATCTCTCTCTCCAATGTATTAAACGAATGGGAAGCTAATTTATCCTGGGATTCTTGGGACCCTTTGGAAATTATGTTAGATCCTTTGGATCCTTGTTAACAAAAAATGAACCTTTAGTTTTCTACTTTTAGCTGGTGGAAGAAATCCGAGGGACTTTCTTAAGAAAACTCAATTATAAATAAGGGGAGGAAGCTAAAATGATGGCCTAAATTCTTTTTTCATTGGAAACAGTATGAAATGGAAGAAAGAGATCCTAGCTAGATGATCAAATTAAGAGCATGAAAAAAATTGCTGATAGAGTCGTAAGAGTTAAAGACATATGGACGAATAACATTCAACTTCTCTAAGATCTTGAGCTGAAAATGACCAGTTTTTAAGAGGAATATACCTTTTTTCAGACGAGAGAGAGAGAGAGAGAGAGAGAGAGAGAGAGAGAGAGAGAAGAATAAGGACAAAAAATTGAAAGAGTGAGGAAGCCTGCTGCAAGGAATAAACTCGATGCTGAATTTGGCAAGTGAAGCATCTGAAGCTCATTTATAAATGAGAAAGAGAGATTGGATAAAGCTTAGAGGGCATAAAAAAAGTCTTTTTCTTTTAATGATAGTATAAAACCTAATAGGAGGAGTACTAATTTGTTATAGGGGAGAACTGAAGGCTCTTGTCTTACAGACAAAATGGAAAGGCAGAAAGTTGTAAATTAAGGACGTTTAAAAAGGTTGCTTTGCTTGCAACACTATTAGATATCAAGCCTAAACCATGTATAGGTGTCCTCTTCATCTTCTTCATTTGAATTTCACCCTACGAATAATTTGTGATTTTTCAAAATAATTAATTCTAATTATAAATTAGCTTGCTTTTTTGGGACCTGCGCTTGCATCCGCATTCTCAGTAATTGGCTTGTGAGTTAATCTGATTATATATATTTTGATCGTCTCGTAATAGGGGTTTATGCTATCCTATTCCTAATCCTAACCCTGGCGTATGATTGTGGGTTAGTAGCGTTCGTTACTTTGGAATGTCTGACTAGATTGGGCTTGAAACTTGGGCCAAAGTTTGCATTTTGGGCTGTTGGACTTCACACACAGCATTGGCAGTGATTGGGTTTTTTCTTTTCATTATTGGGACTGGGGACCTTGGGTTTAGACGACTCTGTTACGAAGATTAGAGATGGGTTTGAAAAAAATTTACTTGTTAAACCAAAATGTTGTAAAATACCCCAAAATTGTTCATGGGCATAGAGGCGGATTCTAAAACTCAGAGGGATGTAAGAGGTTTTTTTAGAATGGATAGTTGGTGATGGTAGCAAAATTCATCCCTAGCATGATGATTGGCATCCTCAAGGGGAGCTTAGCTATAATTGTGATGATTAGGCTATCTTTGCAGTAGGTAATTATCCTTCTGCTAAGATATCTAGTTCCTTATACAAATTTTTTTTTTTTTTAGTTAACAGTAATACTTATTAGAACACACACGAAAATAGTAATAATAGTGTTTTAACCAGGTTTATAATACATTACATAACCAGAGTACAACTACAAAATAACCTAACATTTGTAGTTGTAGACCTTTGTAGTTGTAAACTGAGGTTATAAACCGCGAACATTAGACGCATACAACCAATGTGGGATAAACATATTATTGTAAAGAAAGGAAAATTAAATTGTTATGAATGGGGAAGCAAAAAAATTACTATCTCTGGCTTGTCCATAGGGGTCGTCTAGGAGCCAGGAGCCAGGTGTTTAAAGAGGTTGTCCATGGAAAAATGCCTGGACGATCACATGACACTTAGGAAATTCTCAATGATGGGATTTACTCACATATGTTGAAGATCCGGACCACAACGAGAATAAAACCCTTATTTGTCGTCGTAACTTCCTCATAAATGCTTAACTTCCAGTAGCAGTTGTAGCAGAAAGTTTGGAGGCTATAACTTCCATAGCCGTTGTGGAAGTGATGTCTGAACTTATTAATTCCCTCAAATCTTGGAGAAGTTATTAAGTAACCGTTTCGAGACCCTCTATATAAGGACTCACCTACATCAAATCAAAGTAAGTTTTTTCCTAAGAGAATTCCTCAAAAGTTGAAACTTTATTTTCCAGAACAAAACTGATTTAATCATCGGAGGGTACTTGGCTGGTTCACCCCAATCGCCTTTTGATTGTGTATTCTTCCTCTCAAGTCTTCCAAGTGAGTCATTGTCTCACTAAAGCCCGGAACATTCAGCCTACTAATCCTGTGTAGCATTAATTGGCGCCGTCTGTGGGAAGTCCAATTGTCTTACAATTTTTCTTTCTACAACAAAAGGCTGAATGGTTCGAACCAGATCGAGGGCTACCAGCCCAGGCCATCAGGAGAGTGGGATGCTTCAAGCAATCCTCATCGTGATCGTCAATCAGCCCCAATGATGCAACAATTCTCTGTTCAACACATGCAGTCTATGGCAGTCGCCATGGCGAAGTTAACCCGTCAGAATCAGGAATTGACCAAGGAGATTAATTTGAAGAAGCAATGCTACGAGGGGTACACTGAAGGTCAAGCCCAAAATCAAGAAGCTAGGGGAAATGTTGAACCTAAAAGCCAATCAAGGGGTACCATGTCAAGAAGGGTGCTACATTTGGAGAAGGAAATGGACCAAATGAGGAAGGTTATGGAGGAGATGAGGGAGAACATGAGAAGGGAAAATCCAATAGAAGATCTAGTCCACCGAACAGATTCCCTTTTTACGGCTTCCATCAACGGTCACCCCTTGCCTCCGAAATTCAAGATGCCTTCATTGGATTCGTACGATGGAACACGTGACCCATTTGATCATATTGCTACTTTCAAGACTACCATGCACCTTCAAGGAGTCCCAAATGAGATTATGTGTAGAGCCTTCCCTACCACTCTCAAAGGACCGGCACGAGTGTGGTTCAGCAAAATACCCCCGAATACAGTGAGTTCTTTTGAAGAATTGAGTAAGTTATTTGTTAATAATTTCATCGGAGGGCAAAGGCATAAACGTTCTTCGTCCAACCTGTTAACCATAGAACAAGGGGAGAATGAAAGCCTGTGCATAAACGTTCTTCATCCAATCTGTTAACCATAGAACAAGGGGAGAATGAAAGCCTGCGCTCCTTCATCACTCGTTTCAACAGGGAAGCCCTAACCGTGGACGAGGTGGATGACAAGCTACTCTTGGCGGCCTTCCATAATGGGGTTAATTCTGATTTATTCATCCACAAGTTTATGAGAAAGAGCCTTAATCCATGGCTGAACTTGTCCATTCGGCTCAAAACTTTATGAATGCAGAGGACGCAATCATAGCTAAGAAAAGGAAGATAGCTAAGAGAATGGAAGCAAACCCCACGCGCCACTTTAAGCAAGGTCCCCATCCAAAGAAGGGACAAACGGAAGATAAGAAGGACCAAGATAATAGGAAAATGGGCTCGTCCTCGGGAAGAAGTCAGAACTGCACGCCCTTAAATGCTCCACTTGATCAAGTGCTCGTGCAAATCAAAGATAACCCTTCCTTAAAGTGACCAGAGAAAATGAAGGGAGACCCCAACAAGCGAAATAAGAACAAATATTGTCGCTTCCATAGAGATCATGGACACGACACGGATGAGTGTTATGACTTGAAGCAACAGATTGAGAATCTTATTAGATAAGGAAAGTTAAGGCATTTCGTAGGAAGGGATCATAAAGATGAGAAATTGAAAGGAAAGGTGGAGGAATCATCACGGCCCCCACTTGGAGAGATAAGGGTTATCATTGGAGGAACTTCAACGGGGCAATCTTCCAAGTCAAGGAAGACGTATCTCAAAGTGGTTCAGAACGTCCAACTCTCTGGACGGTCGCTAAGGACGAGGGGGACAGACGAGCCACCTATTTCTTTCATAGACGAGGAAGTCGAAAGAATCCATCACCCACATGACGATGCAATTGTCATTACTTTACTCATCGTGGATTACACAACTAGGAGAGTGTTGGTGGATAATGGAAGTTCAGCAGATATATTGTATTACCCCGCCTTTTAGATAATGAGGCTGGGACGAGATCAACTTCTTCCAGTATGTTCGCCATTGATAGGATTTAGAGGAATAAAGGTGCAGCTTGTAAGCACCATTACATTACCTGTAGTGGTGGGATCATACCCACAACAGATAACCAAGGAAGTGAATTTCCTTGTGGTGGATTATTCGTCCTCATACAATACCATCATTGGAAGGCCAACCCTAAACAGTTGGAAGGCAGTAACATCTACCTACTATCTCTCAGTCAAATTCCCTACAGAGTACGGGATAGGACAAGCGTAAGGAGATCAGTTGGCAACTAGGGAATGTTACTTAGCCATGTTGGCTTTGGATTAGCACATGCAGACAATGAGTATTGAAGAAAGAAGGATTGTTGCATAGCCCACGGAGGTACTAGAAGATGTTCTTTTGCAAGAAGATGATCATGAAAAATTCATCAGAAATGGGACAAGCATGATGGAGAAGACGAAGCAAGACCTCGTCCAGTTTTTGAAGAAGAGTATCGATGTTTTTGCATGGAGTCATGAAGACATGCCAGGAATTGACCCAAGTGTAATTGCTTATCAATTGAATGTATACCCTTCTTCCAAACCTATTCGTTAGAAGAAAAGAATGTTTGCTCCAGAGCGAGACAACGCTATCAAGGAAGAGGTCTAGAAGTTAACAGCAGCATAATTCATTCGGGAAGTCTATTACCCGGATTGATTAGCCAATGTGGTGATGGTCAAAAGGCGAATGGTAAGTGGAGAATGTGCGTGGATTTTACTGATTTAAACAAAGCTTGTCCTAAGGATAGTTATCATTTGCCCCGCATTGATCAGTTGGTGGACTCCACAGCTGGTCATCAATTGCTAAGCTTCATGGACGCTTTTTTGGGATATAATCAGATAAAGATGGACGAGGTAGACCAAGAAAAGACGTCTTTCATTACCAGTCAAGGTTTATTTTGCTATAAGGTGATGCCTTTTGGCCTGAAGAACGCGGGGGCAACTTATCAAAGGTTGGTAAATCACATGTACCATCCACAGATAGGACGAAATATAGAGGTATATGTGGATGACATGCTTGTAAAGAGTGTGGATGAAGAAAAGCATTTGGAAGATCTCCAAGAGACCTTTGAGACGCTTAGACGATACAGAATGAAGCTGAATCCAAGTAAATGTACGTTCGGGGTGTCATCAGGAAAGTTTCTAGGATTTATGGTTTCACAAAGGGGGATTGAAGCAAATCTAGATAAGATCCAAGCCATATTGAACATAAAACCACCAAAGAACATCAAGAAAGTCCAGTCTCTTACTAGACGAGTTGCAGCTCTGAACATGTTTGTCTCAAAAGCCACCGATAAGTGTTTACCCTTCTTCAAAGTTCTCAGGAAGGCGCTCGAGTGGACGGATGAATGTCAAAAGGCCTTCTAAGACCTTAAAAACTATCTCACCACGACTCCATTGCTAAGTCCCTTCGTGCTCGGAGAAGAGTTGTATTTATACTTGGCAGTATCCCTACATGCTGTAAGTTTAGCACTGATCAGGGAAGAAGGGAAGGTGTAGAAGCCCGTGTATTATACTAGTCGAGCACTTAGAGGAGCAGAAGGATGATATCCGCTGATGGAAAAGTTGGCTTTTGCGTAAGTAACAGCTTCCAGGAAATTGAGGCATTATTTCCAAGCTCATCTCATCAATGTCATGACGGACCATCCACTCAAGAAAACAATGAACAAGTTAGAAGCCGCAGGACGATTGATCCAATGGGCTGTCGAGCTCAGTGAGTTTGATGTCAGGTACCAGCCAAGAAATGCAATAAAGGCCCAAGCTCTAGCAGATTTCATTGCGGAATTTACTCCAAGTCATGATAACTTAGACGAAATGGAAGGCAGTAAACCATGGGTCATTTATGTTGACGGATCGTCTACACAACAAGCAGAAGGAATAGGAGTTGTTTTACAATCCCCAGAAGGAGATAAAAATGAAGCATAAGGTTCGTTTGCAATATCAAACAACTAACAATGAAGTTGAGTATGAAGCCCTTCTTAAAGGGCTAGAGTTGGCAAGGTCTGTACAGGCAGAGTAAATACTCATCCTGGGAGACTCTCAATTGATCATAATCCAAGTGAATGGAACATATGAAGCCAAGGAAGAAGGAATGAGGAAATACCTGAAAAAAGGTTGTACGCCTTGTGAAAAAGTTTAAGGAAGCCAGTTTCGTTCAAATCCCAAGGGAAGAGAACATGGAAGCTGATGCCTTAGCGAAGGAAGCCTCAGCAAATAAAGCAATGGACGAGTTTGACAAAATTTAGTACATGCCTAGCATTGATCTTCCGGAGGTACTACAAGTAAGAAATGAAGAAAATTGGATGACCCCAATAATATCATACCTGAAGGATGGAACGCTTCCAGAAGGGAAAGACGAGGCCAGAAAGCTCAGGGTCAAGTCAGTTAGATACATCCTCATGGACGAGGTGCTATATAAAAGAGGTTTTTCTCAGCCCTATCTAAGATGTTTAGCTTCAGACGAGGCGAATTATGTGTTAAGGGAAGTTCATGAAGAAGCATGTGGTAACCATTCAAGAGCCAGATCACTTGTCCATAAGGTCGTCCGTGCAGGATATTACTGGCCAACCATCCAAGCTGATGCTAAAGCATATGTTAAGGTCTATAGTCAATGCCAATGATTCAGTAATGTCCCTAGACAGCCGTTAGAATACCTTACCCCAATGATGGCCCTACGACCTTTTGCACAATAGGGTTTAGATATTCTAGGCCCCTTTCCAACTAGAACTAGACAAATGAAGTTTTTGGTCATAGGAATAGATTATTTCACTAAGTGGGTGGAAGCTGAACCCTTAGCAAAAATCACACAACAGAATGTCAAGAATTTCGTCTAGAAGAACATTGTATGCAGGTTTGGGGTATCTAGGGTACTAGTGTCTGACAATGGACAACAATTCGACAATACACCTTTCAAGGATTTTTGTGAGCAATTAGGAATCAAGAATCACTACTTCTCGCCCTCCCACCTACAGGCCAATGGACAAGCAAAAGTAGCAAACCGATCCTTGTTGAAAACCATCAAGACTCGGCTTGAAGGGACAAAAGGAGTATAGCCAGATAAATTATTGGGTGTTTTATGGGCTTACAGAACAATAGTGATGACCCCCATAGGGGAAACTCCTTTTAAACTAGCCTATGGAAGTGAAGCAATCGTACCTGCAGAAGTGCACATGGCCAACCACAGGGTGATGAAGTATCAAGATAAAGAAAATAAAGAACATCTTCTTCTAAACCTTGATCTTATAGACGAGGTAAGGATGGACGAGGAGCAAAGAATAGCAAGGTACAAAAATCTGATGGCAAAGCACTATGATGCCATGGTGAAACCCAGACGCTTCAACATTGGGGATCTCGTCCTAAAAAGAGTTTCCTTGGCAACAAGAAACCCGGCGCATGGGAAGATAGGGCCAAATTGGGAAGGACCTTATATGGTTATCAACTGCAAGAGACAAGGATCCTACTACTTAGAAGCTTTGGATGGACGGAGGCTAGAGCACCCTTGGAATGTCGAGCACCTAAGGAAGTACTATCAATAAAGGGTGACCATGGACGAAAAGTGGCCATGGACAAACGCTATGGGCGAGTGAAAGTAATGTGCTGTTTTCTCATGTTTGTTTATGTTTACTACAACTACTACCGTGTGTCTTTAGTGTTTTAATAATCCCCTAAATAGTGCACTAGTTGTTAACTTTTGTGCTATTCATGGACAAAGTTGTGTTGTATAAATTTTTAATTCCCTAAAGCACTAGCTTTTAAGCATGTGCTAAGCCTATGGACGAATTTTTACGAATAGTGTGAATTTCCAAATATATATATATAATGATGTGTTTTCAAATACATATGATGATATGGGAATCAGTCATTTTTTGTGATTTCATTCAAAATAATCCACCATAAGGCAAAGAGTTAAGGACGAACAAAATCCCTAGACGCAGGGATATATAGTCTATAAGGTTCCCTTGAAAAAGGATAAAAGTAAAGGAAAATAAACCTAAGGTATATCCGTCTAAGCACAAGGTGAGGTAAAACCCAAGGTAAATTCATCTAACCAATGGATAGGGAAGATGTGCCTGCAAAATGTCTCAAACCCATGGATGAATCTAAACAGCCAAACAATCCAATTCATGGACGAGCAATGGCTGGGAACATCTTTTACTAAAGATGAATAAATCATCGTCCTAAGTGTAGATGAATGAAGTTGATAAAAAAAATAAAAAAATAGTAAAGCCATTCATGGACGGGCCACGCTTATAAATAGCAAAGGCTAAGCATAAAGGGTTTATTTTGTTTGGGACGATGTAAGTAAAAATTCGTCCACATACTCAAGACAAGATAAAATGTCTCCATTAGTGGGCGAACCCCACAACCACAGAAATAGCATGGACGATGTAAATAAAATTTGTTCATAAAGCTTATAACATATTCAAACACATAAAACGATGGAAATGAAAAGCATTCATTCATTCATAAAATTCAAAGAAGGGTAGACGACCACCGTCCAAAAACCCTTAAGTAATGTCAAGAGTGATTGTACATAAAACTCGTCCATAAATTTGGACGAGAGAATTGTACTTTTCTAAATTTAAAAAAAAAAAAAAAGAAAAAAAAAAAGAAAAAAGAAAGGGAGAAAATAACAAAGCCCAAAACAACAGGCATCCCCAGCAAGACTAAATAATAAATTTTCTAAGGAAAAAGTAAATTCACTTGGATAAACCACTGGGGGCATTGCCTCCAGACTTTGGATCGCCCTAGGTTACTTCGTTATTGGCATCGTCCACCACATTGACGTCCTCAGAACTCATTGCAAGCAAGGAACTCTCTATAGCGAGGGGAATCTTAAAGGTATCAAAGTTCAGCTCAGGGAAAGCCTCCTTGGCATCAGCATGGAAGTCCTCATAACCAACTGCGTAATGACTGTCTAGACGATTCTTGTACTCATCAGACTTCTTAAAAGCTGCCACAGCTTCTCCACAGGCCTTTTCCAAGGACGAAGTGAACTTTGAAACTTGTCCCTCTAGATGGGCAATGCGAGTTTCTTTCTCAATATCACCTGCTTTAAGTTCCTCAACCTCGTTTTTCAGCTTCGTCTCTATTCCTTGCAAATGATTGAGATCTTCAGTCAATCTAATTACCTCCCTCTTTTTCAATAAAACTTCATTGTTCAGCTTTTTGGCCTTTTCCTTAGACGTTTTAGCTTCCTCGCAAAGCTCCTTGGCCTGGTAGGATGCTGTGTAAAACTTTGACATAGCCTATGAGTGGATGAAGGAAAGTTAGAATTTTTTTTTAAAACTTGAAGAAAACAAAACAAAGACGAATGAAATTTATATACCTTGAAGAGGTCATGGATGGCAGAACGTTCAAAGTCTTTCACTGACATGTTATAACATGAATTTACTTCATTATCAGTTATTATTCCCTTGAATGTCCTCCATGCATAACCCTCGTCCAGCACCAGGTTTAGAGGACGATCAAATGACTCTAAGGGATGAGCCTTGCGAGGAGCTTTGGTTTGAGGGGGGAGGATCAGTCTAGACGGGTGGAATTGTCTGGATGGGCACCACATTAACCACAAGGTCGTCCAGGTCTATTGTCGGCGTAAATTTTGGAACCTTAGGAAGAGAAGCCTTGCCAGATTTTTGCTTCTTTAGGACCTCGACGACTTGGAAGGTCGTCAAGGTCCACTGAACTAGATATGGACTTGGGCTTTCTCTTCCCTGTTTGGATGGCAGGTTTCTAGACGACTGAGGGTACAGTAGTGTCTTCATCACCACTTATAATAGTCTTTTCCCTATTCTCTTTCATGGTAGCCATTCTTGTAACAAGGAAAAATAAAGTTAAAATAAAAAAAGAGAAGAAAAGACTAAGAAAGAAAAGAATAGACGATACTTACTTCGACGAGTAGTTTCCTCGTGACCAAGATTTTCAGCAGTGGGTACTGGGCCAAGTCCCCAAACGTCTAGACGACCAAGGGTCACTAGACTATAGAAGGATCTCCCAAGGAAGGCACGAACCTGGTTAATGCGATCCAAGTAAAGCTTGTCCAAATGTGGACGAGTAATAGCTGCATCAATAAATAAAAAGGTTAGACAACTAAAAGTTAATAAAATAATAAAAGAAAAAAGGAAATGGAATGAGAAGAAGACATACCCTCAGGACGAAAGTGACCTAGAGGGTTGGTAAAAGGAGGGAAGGGGACATTACTCACAGCAACTAGGTCCGCAGCCCAATTTTCAGAAATAATTAAAAATTCAATTTTCCAAAGCCTGTCAGACAAGCTATGACCCTTTATTAAACTAAAGTGAGGGCCCCTAGACGAGAACTGGTAAAAACCAATAGACTTTTTATTTTATTTTATTTTATTTATTTATTTATCTCTGAGGGCTTATAATAGTAGAGGAACTCATCCACTGTGATTGGATGGTTCCCTTTTAATGTCTCACGCCATAGCACTTGCATGGCAACTATCATCCTCCAACCATTGGGGTTGAGCTAGTTAGGTCCAATACCCAACCTATGGAAAAGACCTCTACAGAAAGAATTTAAGGGAAACCTAAGACTAGCTAAAAGGTAAGAAGTATATACTCCTAAACCAGAAGATGGAGAACAACACCATTCTCCTTACCTAGGTAGACGAGGCTTAAATTTCTTAGGGATTTGGTATCTATCTACAAGGGTTTTCAACTTAAGCGCGTCTAAGGTGGATGCTACTTCAGGGGCACAGCTATAAATCATATTCTCCTCCTCCTCTTTCTCGTCTTGGGAGGAGCTAGGTGGCTCTCTGGATGAGCTAGTCCCAGCTCTAGAAGTCGTCCTACGTTGCATTTCTTGGAATTCCTCTAAGGGAATACCAGGAACCCCAGATGAATAATACTCATCTGAGGAGCTACTACCACTACTGCTTATGCTACCCTCACCACTCTCATAACTACCTCCACTCCCAGAAGAAGCGTCCAGGTACTCGTCTATCTCTCTCTCTAAGCTACTACTAGACGAAGACATAACTATTTGGAAGAAAGATTAAGATGAAAGCCTAAGGATGAGAAGAAATACCTGACGAAACTAGGACGAGAACTAGACAAGGCTCATACACAAGATGGCAAAAGAGAAATTATGAGAAGGGTGAAGGGCAAGAGAGAGAATGTACCCATTTATAGGGCCCAAAGACAGGGTCAGCAAAGCGACATGAACCATCTAGGAAATGACACTTGGCAGTCTCTTTGAAAAATGGAATCGACGCAGCAAGCCAACCAACAGAATCACAACACGTGGCACAATTTAAGTTCTATCAAAATCATAAAGACACGCATTAGATCCCCACGGCATTCTGGATGACCCTTGGATGGGGGCAATTGATGGGGAAGCAAAAGAATTACTATCTCTGGCTCGTCCATAGGGATCGTCTAGGAGCCAAGGGCCAAGTGTTTAAAGAGGTCGTCCATGGAAAAATGCCTGGTCGATCACATGACACTTAGGAAATTCTCAATGATGGGATTTACTCACATATGTTGAAGATTCGGACCACAATGAGAATAAACCCTTATTTGTCGCCATAAATTCCTCATAGATGCTTAACTTCTAGTAGTAGTTGAAGCGGAAAGATTGAAGGCTATAACTTCCATGGCCATTGTGGAAGTGATGTCTGAACTTACTAATTCCCTTAAATCTTGGGGAAGTTATTAAGTAACCGTTCCGAGACCCTCTATATAAGGACTCGCCTACATCAAATCAAAGTAAGTTTTTTCCTAAGAGAATTCCTCAAATGTGGGAACTTTATTTTCCAGAACAAAACTGATTTAATCATTGGAGGGTACTTGGCTGATTCACCCCGTTCGCCTTTTGATTGTGTGTTCTTCCTCTCAAGTCTTCCAAGCAAGTCATAGTCTCACTGAAGCCCGGAACATTCAGCCTACTGATTCTGTGTAGTATTAGTTATGATTATTATAATTAAGAATATGAAATTATTTCTTGAGTGAATCAAAAAATATTTAATTATTCCCACTAATTTAAGCACAAAGATGAAGGGAATTCTATTTCCTTTTTAAATAATGAGCCACAAAGCATCGCCTTAGTGAATTCAAACAATTAAGTTGAAATATAATTAAAAATATGAACATATTACTTTAGTAAATTCACAATTATTTAATTATTTTGAATAATTTAAATACATAATAATTTTTATATTCTCGATTGCATCTATTATTAAGTTTCTTTTGCCTTTTAATGGTTTTTGTATTGTTACCAAAGCAACTTATTAACTTAACATGAGGAAGACCGTCACATTCTAAATATATTATTATTATTATTATTATTATTATTTTAGGTTGTTAATTTTTGTATTTAATGTTGACTTTATTCTGTAAGCAAATTTGATTGTCTTTCATGCTTAGTTTCTTGGGGGCTATTTGGTAGACTTGTTTAAACACATGTTTTTAGTTTTTAAACAATATTACACACATTTCCACAAACTTTTTTATCAACTCGTATTTCCACACATGTTTTCAAGCAATAAAACACATGTACCAAACACCCCTTGTATTCTTGGACTTTTTTGTATTTGGGTTGGGCTTATGGATTAGAATTACTAATGCTGTTGAAGATAATTTCGCACCTATCAAATGAAGTTGGCACCTATGAATTTGGCACATGACTGCCATTTAAAAAGCAATTGGGACTCTTTTCGTGAGTCGCTAGGCTTGGAGTTTGCACCCATGAATTGCTCGTACTAGAGACAAATCTATTACACATATCACCTACTGTTCTAGCCCCTTACCCACTACATATACTCTCTATTCCCATGAATTTTACACTAAGCACCTGCCTAATAGTTGAGAGAATTTAGCCTATTTTTGTGAGAGCAAAACACCATTAATTCTCTACACTCATTTCTCTCACCATTGTTATCGTACCACAGAGAGGAGCTTACCCAATTACAAACATCACCATCCTTGAGTGTTGTGAGTGTTTTGGAATGCTAGGAACCATTGGAGATTGCCTAATTTTAGCCTTGGAAGTTTGAAGGTGCAATCGGGCTTGGTTATGGGATCCGAGAAGCTAGTTGAAGAAATAATTCGGTGAAGTCGGTTGTAAGTAATCATTATCTTATCAAAGAGATTTAAAAAACAAAAAATCAAAAGCCTAGAATAAGATAGTGAGACATACATAGGCTTTAGGAATTAAGGAATTTGGATGTTGTTTGAAAGGCAGAAAACAGGCAGAAGTAAGTTTTGAGGTAGCTCCTCTTCTTTAATCCCTTTCTTTGCAATCATTTATTAAGCTAAAGGTGTCAATTGGTCAAAAAAGCCACTCCCGACTACCTTAAACAATGCCAAATTGCGTCTTTGGCTTTGCTTTTCAGACTTCTTAAGTTTTTTTTTAATGAACGTGTGATCTTGCTTCGATCATGAGACCTTTTTCAGTGACATCCCATTCAAATCATCTATATCTTTTCTTCAAATTTTTTTAGGGTCTATCGATTTTTGTTGCATGTTCATTTAATTTAGAATCTCAAAAAAGAGACTAAGAGAGTACATGTACCCAAAAAAAGAAAAGAAAAAAGAAGCTAAAATTCAAAATTGATCCTCTAAGTTTTAACTTTTGCCATTCCAATCCTTTAATTTTTAATTTTGTCATTTCAGTCCTTTAACTTTCAATTTTTGTCAATTCAGTATTCTGTTAAGCCCCAATTAAGCGATGGCACTAAGTGAGCCACCAAGAGTGTACATATACCAAAAAAAGAGACCAAGAGAGTACATATACCAAAAAAAAAAAGTTCAAAATTGATCCTCTAAGTTTCAACTTTTGTTATTTCAGTCCTCTAAATTTTAATTTTGTCATTTCAATCATTTAACTTTCAATTTTTGTTAATTCAGTATTTTATTAGGCCTCAATTAAGCAGTGGCGTTAAGGGAGCCAAAATAATGCCGTTTAGGTTTTTATTTATTTATTTATATAATAATTTCGTAATTAAAATAAAATAAAAAATTGTTATTTAAAAAAAAAAAAAGAAAAAGAAAACAATGAAGGGGGGAATGACGTCGTTCCCCTTCTTCCCCTGAATATCAAAACAATCCGATACACTAAGTCGTCATGTTCACCCAAGTATCTGAGGATTTTGGGGAGAAAGAAAGAGGGGGAAAGAGGGCAAAATTTGCCAAACAGTGAAAATTTTGAAAAATTTTAGCCGGACAGCACGCGTTCAAACTTATTTAGTTAGTTAGACTGTTTTTGAAAGTCGAGTTTGGCAAACTCGACTTTGGGCTGGAATACAGACACAATAGTGGCGTTTTTTTTAAACGCCACTATAGTGTTCGTTTTTTTTAAACGCCACTATAGTGTTCGTTTTTCAGCCCAAAGTCGAGTTTGCCAAACTCGACTTTCAAAAACAATCTAACTTACTAAATAACTTTAAACACGTGCCACGCGCCTAATTTTTTCCCAGAAATAGTCTGTTTGGCAATTTTTTCCAGGAAAGAGAGAAACCGAGTCGAGACAGAGAGAGAAAGCGAGATCGAAACCGAGAAAGAGGGATATCGGGAAGGGGGGGGGGGGAGACAGACTGAGAATGAGAAGAGGTTTCGCGGTGGGCTAGGTTCTACTCCGGCGGCTCCGGCTCCTGCTCCGGCTTTGGCCAAGTGCAGCTTTGGGTAAGTTCTGAAAACCCGTCTTTTTTGCTTTGTGTTATAGTCATATAGATGGGTTTTGTGCGCAATGTGTTATGAGAACTTTTGATTTCATAAATTTGGCCTCAAGAGGGGAATGAACGAGTTCTGTAGCAATTATTTTCTTAGTTGATTGGTTCTTCTTCTTTTCTTTTCTTTTTCTTTAAAAAAAAAAAAAAAACTTCTTTTTTGTTTTTAAGATTGATTTTATGGTTACAATTGTTCTGAAAGCCAAATCAGATGCAATATGATGTTATGGTTACAATTGTTCTGAAACTCAAATCAGATGCAAATTGATTTTATGGTTACAATTGTTCTGCTTTTGTTGGCTAGTACCTGTTCATTGGCTTTGTACTTTACTGATTTTACTGCAAATTAAGGAAGGAACACGTACTACTATATACTAATAACAAAAAATAGTAGAATTTGGTATGGCAATCTGGAAGTGTAGGCGTATTGTGACTAATTTTTGTAAGGGAGCAGTTTAATATCAGATGCAAGCTATGTTTTAGATGAATATCATATGCAAGTTAAAAACTATTGCTTCTGTCATGATATCCACATCCTCCACACCAACACCACAACCAACCAAATTCACAGCATCAACAACACTGACATCTCTGGCTAACAATTGTTTTTGAATAGGGGTTGTATGTTCTACATAAATGTCTATTTTAGGATCAATGGGGTCAAGACACTTAAATAGTTCCTGAGTATCAGCATCATTGGTCAAATATCTTAGGCCATTGTGAAGATCCAACCCAAGCACAAGAAAATAAAACTGGACATAATCTGACACTCCCAACACCACACAATAATGCTTAACCCCCAGTATAGAAAAGCTATCTAAATCCACATTATCATAGACTTTCACCTTACCGCGTATATACTTCCTCTTAACCGAGTGGTGCAATAGTCTATTGCTACTAATAGAGTGGCCTCTGTTGACTCTTCTCTGATAAGGCAAGGAGCAGGGGACATGAGAGACTAGGATGTTCGTTTTATTAGGGTCCTAATGATTAAGAGGCAGAGTTGATGGATGATTTCTTTTGGTTTTTGGCAGCCAATTTACTTGTAGAGGATGATGGTGACCATTTGAGATGGAAGTTGACAAAGAATGGAGATTTTAATATCTGCACATTTTATCATAAGTTGCGTAGTTCTTCTTCCATTGTTTTTCCATAGAAAGTTATTTGGAAGGTTAAGGCACCCTGGCATGTCTCTTTCTTCGTTTGGACAGTTGCTTGGGATAGGATTCTTTTTTTTTTTTTTTGATAGGTAAGAAAGATGTATATTCAAAAAACTGCTAAATGCAAAGTAGCACCAGCATATCAAAAGTACAAAAAAAGATGGAAAAGCAAAAACATAAAAAAACACTAATTACAAAGAAGAAGAGAGCTAAGGAATAAAGGAAGGGAATCACTAGATGTGAGTCCCCAAGCCCTAGTCCAATCAAAAAGGGAACTAGAAAAGAGGGCAAGCAGTTGGTCATTAGATCTATCCAAATCCTCAAATGTCCGCCAATTGCGTTCCCTCAAAATACACCACATCAAACACAATGGAATTAATTTGCGGAGTAGGGGATTTGATTTTGTTGATTGGTGCATCATGTGTCGTTGTGGTGGGGAGACAATGGAATGTGTTGCTACATTGTGGGAAGGCTCATCGTTGGTGGAGCTTTGTCTTTGGTGCTTTTGGGATTTCGTGGGTTTTCTCAAAATTGGTTGCAGATTTCTTTTTTGGTTGTTGGAATTGGTTGGGGAAGCATTCATCTAGCATTTGGAATTTAGCTCCGTTGTGTTTGATGTGGTGTATTTGGAGGGAACAAACCGGCAGACTTTTGAGGACTTAGATAGATCCGATGAACTGTTGCTTGCTTTTTTTACTGGTTCCCTTTTTGATTGGTCTAGGGCTTGGGGACTCACATCTAGTGAATTTCTCCCTTTGTTTCTTAGCTCTCTGTTTCTTTGTAATTAGTTTCTTTTTTCTGTTTGTTGCTTTTGTAATCTTTGATATGCTTTGTGCTTCTTTGCATAAAGTAGTTTTTTGAATATACATCTTTCTTACTTATAAAAAAAAAAAAGGTGAAATTTTGACCAATCATCTTTCTTGTGAAAGTTGTAAATTAAAAAGTCAACACACAACACAACACAAGTATTTTAGATGACAAAGACAGTGTTAAGTACCCTATACACCCCAAAATATCAACAGAAAAATAAAGTGCTAACTTCTAAGTACCCCACATAGCAAATAACTCCAAGTGGGGACCAACTTATTTCAAAACAATAAAACTGCACGTGAAGATGTTCAACAAACAGACAAATTATGTAGATTATCCACACACACACACACAAAACAATATAAAGTAGATTATCTCAACGCATTTAATCTCACCTATCAGTTAACAAAGTCCAACACAAACAAACAAAATGAAACAAAAATACTCTTCAACAGAAAAAATCACCGGCTTTATATAACACAGCAAAATCCAACACAAAACCCATCTGCTACTACCTATACCCAAAAAAACACAAATAAAAAATTCTGGGTTTTCATCACTTACCCAAAATTGTACTTGGCCGGAGCTGGAGCTAATGGAGTTGACCCTAGCCCGTGGAGTATACCCTAGCCAAGGCAGTGAAAGGCGAAAGGCGCCAAGGCCTTGTATCGCCCAAGGTGACGAGGCGCCAAAAAGGCACTAGCCTAAGTGAAGCAAGGCGCCAAATTCTAAATATTGTTATTTTACATATAGGGTTCCACTCTATTGTATTTGATGTATAAGAATATTATATGAACAAATCTAACTCCATTCCTAATGGATAGGAGCTGGTCTATAAAACCAGTTTTTGGGTTTGAATCCCAACTAAAAAATTACTCTCCATCCAAATATCAACAGTCAACTAAGTCTAGATAATTATCAAATATCAACTAAGTCTGAATATTAACCTAAATCACCATTTAAATATTAGTCTCCATCCAAATATCAACTAAATCTGAATATTAAACCAAAATATTTTTCATAACTTCATATTAGAAAGAAGAAAACTCCTAAACAAAACATTGAACTTCATGACTATCCATGACAAAACAAAAGCATTTGAAGATTGAACATTCTGCCTATTAGTCTATTTAATAGCCTAAATGTGGGTGTTAGTTTTAATCTAATGGTCATCATTAGACTCTTCACTTAAGTTTCCATCACTTTCAAAGCCACTTGAAGCAGATTTATAGCCATCAACATTCTCTTCCACGGTCTCATCAGAATCAACATCTTCCTCTTCAATATTTGGTTGTGATGTTGAGGCCTTTGAGCTTGCCCTTGATTTTGTTTGGAATCTAGTATTCTTCCTTGGTTCTCCAACACCAGCAGCTCTTGCCACTACACCCCATGTCAAACCATCATCATCATTATCAAAAACCAACTCATCTTCAACATTCATAGATGGTTTAGCACCTATTTCCCCCAACAACCATTCATTACTTTCATCTATATCATATAAGGAGATGGGATCAATAACATCACGCTTATCATATCGTGCCTTCATCTTTTGATTATACTTCACAAAGAACAAATCATTTAGTCGTTTTTGTGCAAGTCTATTCCTTCTTTTTGTGTGAATCTACAAGCATTTATGAAAACTAAGTATTAGACTATAGCGAATAATTAAATCATTGGAATTTTCTATGAAATAAAGTAGCTCATTAAAGGATAAAATCTACTTATTATACTTAAAAACTCACCTGCTCAAACACACTCCAGTTGCGCTCACAACCACATGCACTACAAGTCAAGCTCAAGATTTTTATAGTTAATTGTTGCAAATTCGGAGTTGAGCTCCCATACAAACTCCACCATTCAGCTATGTTAAAAAAATAAGTATGAGTAATGATATATGATATATCATAGAAGTCATATTTTTTTATTTGTAAAAAGTGCCACTATTCTAGTCATTATAAGTTAGATATAAATGCTTTCTTACTTGGAGCCCTTGTCTTTCTTGATCTTTGAATGCCAAAGAGTCCTTCAGCTTTCTTATACATGGATAGCTCAACCATGATCTTGTCCTGAATTTTAGTACTAGGAACTAGTCTTTGTATACAAGCATACAATTCTGCTGTAATTTCATGATTTGTCACTATGTTAGGATCAAAATAGAAATACTTTGGATTCAAGAAATGACCCACTGCATGCAAAGGATGTAGTTGACATTCCCATCTCTCATCAATGATTTTAAAAATATTTGAATACCTTTCTTTATTCTCATTAAAAGCTTTTATAATAGCTTCTTTGGCCCTATCCATTGCCTCATATATGTAACTCATAGTTGGTTTTCTCTCATTGTCAACACTGGGAAGAACTCGAACAAGAGGGCCCATAACTTTAAGAATGTAAACTATAGTATTCCAAAAAGAAGGCATCAAAATCATTTCTACTACTCGTTTAGCATTTGCTTCCTTTGCCCATCTACTATGAACCCACTCCTCAGAAGTAAACATGGCCCTTAGGCTATGCTTTTGCTTAAAAGTGGATTTTATTGTAAGATATGAAGTGCAAAACCTAGTTTTCCCAGTCCTAACAAGCTCTCTTTGGTTTGTGTATTCTCTCATCATTTTTAACACACCCCCATGGTTGTAGATATATCCAGTCAATTGAATGGCCCTTTCCAAAGTTTTTGCAATTCTAGGAATTTTCCCAATGTCCTTCAATATAAGGTCAATGCAATGTGCAGCACATGCAGTCCAATTCAAATTTGGCCTTTTTGTTTCCAACAACTTCCCAGCCAACACATAATTAGATCCATTATTTGATACTACTTGGACTACATTAGCCTCCCCAATTTGTTCTACAAATGCATTGAGTAATTTGAAAGTTTTTTCCCTGGTTTGCATAAAAGATGATGCATCAATTGACTTCACAAACATGGTTCTAGATGGGCAATTCACCAAAAATTTCATCAAGGTCCTATTGGTTCTACTAGTCCTCCCATCAGAGATAATAGAACAACCATATTCCTCAAAGATTCCTTGTGATCACTCAATAAATCATTTGCATAAGTCACCTCCTTTTTGAGAATTGGAACTCTTTAACTCATGGTAACTAGGAGGCTTCATATTTGGACCATACTGCCCAATAGCTTCAACTGCCCATTTAAATTCATCTAAGCGAGCAACATTGAATGGTATACCAGCTAGATAAAATAGTCGGCCAATATACTGAGAAGCTTGTGCTCTTTTCTCTTTGTCAAGTTTATCATTGATATTAGTTTGCTTCATCTTACCATGTTTCCTAAGCTCAACCACTTTTTCTGGGCTTAATGTCACAAAAGAATCCATGGGACCTTTCAATTTTTTAGACTTCAGCATTAATTTCACAGTTTTCACTTGGGTGCTACTGCCTACCCCTCTCTTACTAGAGCATGATTTTTTCCCTTTTTGGATAACTTCTACTTCCTCTACCTCATCATCATTTACATCCTCAATTTCAATCATATTATCTATATCATCAAAATCAGGCATCTTGTCATAGTTCTCCTTCTCACTCTTCTTCGCTATCATATAATGCGCAAGCTCTTCTCTAACATGATCAGGACATTTTAAACACTTTGTACTCTTTTTAAAATTCCCCACTTGATGCTCTGCTTTGCTCTATGTATCCCTCCCTTTGTGACTTTATTACAAAAGAGGCAAGTTACTGCATTTTTGTCTTCAACATTAACTAAATAATTATATTTCCATCCTGGATTTTTTCTCCTCCCATTATCTGAAGCCATTCTACATATAAAAAAATAAAACCCAATACAATACATTTAATAGGTTTCTATATTAAGCTAGCTATGTATCATTTACTATGGTTTAAGCTCTAAAAATTGAGTGAAGTAATGAGTTTGAGAAAAGGGAAAAATATAGGAAAAGAAAATAAAGAAAAAGATAGGGAGAGTTGCTGTAAGAAAGTCAGAGTTTGAGAGAAAAGGGTAAAGGAGAAAAAAAAAAAAGGAGGAGTTGCTGGAGATAGTCAGAGTCCAAGAGAGAAGGGTAAGGGAGAAAAAAAACCCAGAGAAAAAACAGAGAGGAGAAAGTTGCTAGAGACAGAGAGTCCAAGAGAGGAGAAAAGGGGGAAAAAAAAGGCAGAGAAGAAATAGAGAGGAAAGAGTTGCATGCTCTGAAAGTGTGGACATGGAGCATAAAAAAAAATTACCAAGGCAGTGAGAGAGAACTCAGAAAAAAAAAAAAAAAAAAAAAAAAAAAAAAAAGAATAGGAAAAAAATACCTGATGTTGGTTGACTGCCGACAACCATTGGCCCACTCTCTTCCAAACCCTAGAAGAAGAAAGACCCACTGCCTTGCTCTAAAAGTGGAGTGGTTCCCAAAATTTCTTATTAAATCTTTTGTTTTATGCTTTTTTTATATTAATTTATTTGATATAGTGGGTGACAGCTCATTCCCACTAAGGTAATAGTTTTAAAACCAACCTTGCACCCCTTTAAATTTACAAAACATGTCATTAGTGGCTTTAAATTGCAAAATTTACTTAGGCACTTGCCTCTCGCCTAACAACATATATCTGGGCGAGCACCTAGGCTCCAGAGGCGAGTGCCTCACTTAAGGCGCCTCACCTCAGTGCCTTTGAGGCGCTTTTCTCGTGCCTCGCCTGGGCGCCTAGGCAAGCGCTCAGAATGCCTTTGACTACATTGACCCTAGCCCATTGGAGTAAACCCTAGCCCGTCACAAAATCCATCTCCTTCTCTCTCGGTCTCGATATCTCTCTCTATCTTGGTCTCAATCTCGGTCTCTCTCAATCTTGATTGCCGATCCCTAACTCTCTCTTTTCCCCTCTCTTTTTCCCCCAATCTTCTCAGCCAAGGCACAAATTCATCGGGTTTTTTGGTTTTGTTTTCAGGGGAAGGGGAACGGCGTTGTTCCCCTTAATTTTTTTTTAATAACAATTTTTTATTTTATTTTAATTACGAAATTTTAAATAAATAAAAAGAGCCTAAACGGTGTCATTTTGGCTCACTTAACGGCACCACTTAACTGAGGCCTAACGGAATACTGAATTGACAAAAATTAAAAGTTAGATGACTGAAATGACAAAACTGAAATTTAGAGAACTAAAATGACAAAAGTTGAAACTTAAGGGTCAATTTTGGATTTTAACCAAAAAACTTTTACGACTTAAGTATTTGTTGAATTTTTACATATTCCGAGAAAAGAGTTAAATTTCAGCAATCTTTAGTTTGTTCGTGGATAAGTAGAATTTGCATGTTCTATTCACACAAGAAAAAAAAATAAAGTTGATGTTTAATCCAAATTCTACACAGCAGTAAGCATAATTAATTACCTAGATTAGGAAGCGTAGAACAATAGCGGAATTCGAAATGTTGTTTACACAACAAACTTTTTATTATTATTATTAATCTTGTAAATGAGATATGTCATTAATACAAAAGATAGTTTTACAAAGTTTCAAACATAGTTCAAACTGCAAACACCAAAAATGCCGAACTAGATCTGACTAAGACAATAAGCTGAAGCTGCAACACTGCCACCCAAACACAGTGTTATAAATATTTTAGTTGGAATGGAAGTGAAGAGTTAGTTAGGGACAGATTCAGGGGGGACTAATCCAAGGAAGTCATTTTAGAACTAAAAAGACTAATTCCACTTGACCCTATAAAAATATTTACGAAATCAGAGAAAGCCAATTTGTTGATAATAAAAGGCCAGGTTAACGAGTTCCCTTAGGGTATTAATGAACTACTTAAAAAAGTTTTTGATACTGCTTTCATAAAAAATATAAAAGGAAAAAAAAAAATTTCCTAAAGGCATTAGTTTATAAAATATTTTTTATAAACTTTTATAGAAAAAGAAAAAAATAATTGATTATTTTTTTTTTGCAGTTTTTTATATTTCCTATGAAAGTGCCTTAAGGACACTCGTTAAGTGGACCCAATATAAAAAACTATTAAATTTTTTTTTTTTTTCATTAAAAATTTTTAAAAATATTTCTTAAATTAATTTTCATAGGGAATTCATTAACTTTTCCCATAATAAAATTAAAATTTTGAAGCCACTTTCTCCCTTTCTTGATAAATGAGTTTTTGGTCCCAAAAGAAGAGGAAATAGGGGATTCGAACTGATGACCTGCATGGATCTCCACTTCATAATAGCTAATAAATATTTTTTTGTCCATTTTTATGTTGTTTTTGTTTCTTCCTTTAAATTAAGTCTTAGCAAAATTGTTATTTATTTATTGATTTTTTAGTTAGTGTTATTGTGGATAACTAAGTTGAAAGTTGAAAATTTTATCTGAATTTGTTATTAGTAGAAAGAGGTTTTGATGATTTATTTTTATTTATTTATTTATTTAATATGTATAATTAGTTAAACTATTACGGAATGAGTTCAAAGAGGAAAACTGTTGATTTGGTGTCAGAGGAAGGGTTTGGTTCAAAAGCAAAGAGGCAAAGAGTTGGTGGAGGAGGAGGAGGTGGAGTCATCTCCATTGCCGCCGCCTCTTCCAATTGCGAATCCTCTTTCTGGATTAGCGAATTATGATGATGATGAGGAGGAGGAGGAGGAAGAGGAGAGGCAGATGGCTGAACAAAATGGCAGTAGGGAGGGAGTGGAGAATGGCAATCGGGGTCAAGGAATAGAAGAGGAGGAAGAGGATCAAATTGAGCAAGGATATGGTGAAGGAAGGCGTAACCATGAGGTTGAGCGCCGGAGGGACTGTCCTTATCTTGATATTGTTAATCGCCAGGTATACTGCTCGTCTTTGATGCTTAAGATAAATTGACAAAATGGGCTTTTTTTTTTTTTTAAACTACAATGTCAATTATTTGAGTTAATTGTTAATGTTTTATAGGTTTTGGATTTTGATTTTGAGAAAACTTGTTTGTATATGCATTGTTAACTTCAGGCATGTATCTATGTTGAAAGCTTGAAAATGTTTGAAAACACAAGAACTGTTTAGACCCCTAAATTAAAATTACGGTTCGGTTGATTTTATTCTAACTTAAATCAAGTGCGGAATAGAGTAAATGCGAGCGGATAAACAAAGTAACTACTCTAAGCCACATTCATCATATCACAGCAGTAAAATGAAAGCTAAAATAGTAGAGAAGAAGAATGCAAACACAAGATAATACGTCAATGTGTTATCGAAGAGAAAACCAAAGTACTCGGCAAAAAACCTCTCCGTTGCCTTCCAAGCGGTAAATCGATCCACTAAAGAATAAGTTGAAGTACACGAATAACAAAAAACCCTCCAAGTTTAGTCTATCCCATGTACTCGAGCTCTCCAAGCTCCTGCTACCAACTGACTTTGCCAAGCCTTGTCTTCTCTAACTCTCCAGATCACGCAATTCAGCCCAATTGCATCTACCAAACATGTCTTCTTTCAATGCTTCCTAGCAGCACCAAAATCTCACTTTACACTCAAAATGGGTGTGGTAAGTGTTTGGGCTATCAACCTCTCAAGGATTTGGAAATAAAGAGGTAGGAGTTGAGGAAAACCACAATAAATTGTGTAGAGGATTGTAGGTATAACAATCTCTAACTCTCAAGAGTTGTGGCTAGGGTTTTCTCTCTGAAAAGTACTCCTCTCAATATGTAGGTAATGTGGGTATATATAATGTGTGTAGAAACCTGGTGTATCAGATATGACAAATTGGCAAAATATAATGTTTTGCGGGTATCTCGCAGGAAGGCCTTACCCGCGAGACACTCGCGAAAACCAGCTCACCATCTGTCATGACTCTTCGCATTCCAGTCATGTGCTGAGCACATACTTCACTTCGCAGGAAGGCTTCTCGCGAGCTACCTGCGAAAACTTCTTTGCTCTTCACTTTGCCTTAAGTCTTCACACTCACTCTCACTCTCACACACAACCCTTGCAAAGAAATTCTACATAAAATACAAGATACAGAAGATTGAACAAAATTACAATCAAATTTGACATGGAATTAAAGTCAACACAAAATAGTTGTAAATCACAACTTTTCATATGTAAATGCGTTTCTAGTGTGTGTATAGCTCATTTTGATGAGTTACATAATTTTTTTTTTTTTTTTTTTGGGTTTTAAGTATTGTTTTCGGTTGCTATTCTGTGCTTTGTAGGTTTTGGATTTTGATTTTGAGAAGTTTTGTTCTATCTCTCTGTCGAATTTGAATGTGTATGCCTGTTTGGTCTGTGGGAAGTATTATCAAGGAAGAGGGAAAACGTCTCATGCATATATACTCACAGCCTGGAAGTAGGCCACCATGTTTATATCAATCTTCGGACTGAGTAGGTTTATTGCCTTCCTGATGGATATGAAAAGAAACATGCCAAAATGTGAAACATAAGCAAATAACCAAACAAAGTCGCAATGATAGGAAAAATTGATGCATGGACATGGTCTAATGCTTATGCATGTGTACCCTTCTTCACCCACACGACACGTGCATTTGGGGTGATATCCCTAGAGGATTGGGTACTAGAGTTATGATTCTCAAACCTTTGACTAAAGCTTGCCAAACAGGATGTGATGGTATCTATTATCTTTATCACATCACCAAAGCCATTATCAGCTTCTCGCCCTTTTGATTGCTTGGTGTTCCAATTCCCTTTTCCTTGACCTCTTATCTTTTGAGAATCTGCTTTCTTCAATGCGTGAAGTTTATAATAGTTAGGTCTTGTGTGTCCTCTAACTCTACAATGGTGGTAGAAATGTTGAACTTGAGGACCTCTTTGAGACTTTGGAAGAGATTTCCCTTTAACCTTGGGTTTAGCCATATATGGATTTTGAGGTTTTGTCAAAACCTTTTGAGCAGTTCCATTTGGCTTCTTTTCCACTTTTACATTCTCAACACCGGGTGTTGCTACCATTGGTTCCTTAACTTTAACAAATTTCATCTCTTTGGACACATTGGCACTTGAACTACTCTCTCCGAAAGATCCTAAGTCACTTTTGTTAGAAAAAGGCTTTTGATGTGCAAGCACCTCGTTAAGTTTCTTGGAGGCAACGCGCTCCACTTTGGCATTAGCTTGAATCACTTCAAGCTCAAGAAACTTGATCTTAGAGTAGGCCTCGGTTAGTTCTCCATTCAGCGCCTCAACTTCACACTTCGTTTCCTTGTACCCTACAAGTATGCTCTTGTAGTCTTGTTCAGCTCTCTTCATTTTTCTGATGGCTGCCTTAGCCACTTTAGCATACTCTCTCGTTTTCTCAAGAAGAGAATTATAAGATTCTTGCAGTTCCTTGGTTTCTTCATCTTCATCATCGGATTCTTCCCTAATTCCCATAGACTCTACTTCGGTGTGCTCGCCAAGTTCTTCCATTAGAAGGCTCAAATCTTCCAATGAGTCCACGGGTGCAATGGTCATAAATGCGGAGTAATTTCCTTCTCTGTCATAGCTTTCTTTTGAATCAGAATTTGAACCATCTGAGTCACTAAGGGTAGTTGCAAAGACTTTACCCTTCGCTTTCAAATACGTGGGGCATTCCTTTTTTACATGCCCATGCCCTTTGCACTCAAAGCATATGACCATTTTAGATGGTGAGGAATCTCTTGAATCCTTCTTCTTGAAGTCTTTCTTGTCCTTTTTAAACTTTGAGAATTTGCCCTTCTCAAAAGACTTTCCATCTCTCTTGAACTTTAGGAACCTACGGAAGTTCTTAGCAACGTATGCCACATCCTTTTCAACCTCATCCTCATCCAAGGATTCTTGAGCTTCCAATCTCTCATTGATTGTCTTGAGAGCAAGAGATTTGCTATTTCTTTGAGATGGTAGAGATAGCTCATTTGTTTGAAGAGAACCAATGAGTTCTTGAATTTTAATCTCATTAAGGTCTTTGCTCTCTTCGATGGTAGTGACCTTTACACGGAAACTCTCCGGCAATGAACGTAAAATCTTCCTCACAATCTTGGAGTCCTCCGTAAATTGAATTTCCCAATCACCATTTCATTTAGCTTCCCATAAAATGAGTCGAATGACTCATCTTCACTCATTTTCAGCTCCTCAAAGCGTGTGGTAAGCATTTGCAACTTAGTGTCCTTCACCTTTTTGGTGCCTCCATAGGTCGTCTCCAAAATTTGCCACACCTCCTTGGCAATTGTGACATAAGAGATCCTGTGAAATTTATCAAGGGAAACATCATTGAAAATAGCATTTAAAGCCTTGCTATTAGCATTAGCTGCCGCAAGAGTTGCCTTATCCCATGTGGATTTGGCGGCTTTCGGCCTAGTCTATCCTATCTCGACAGCATCCCAAACACTATCATCAATAGAACATAGAAATGCCCTCATACGGACTTTTCAAAAAGCGTAATTGCTCCCATCAAAGTAGGGTGGAGCATTAAGTGATTGAGATCGGTCCATCTCAAACAGGGTTTAAGATCACACTTAGGTAATGAAACCACAGTAAGTGTATCTGCTCTGCTACCAATTAAAAGTTCGAAAATGTGTGAAAACACAAGAGTTGTTTAGACCCCCAAATTAAAATTATGGCTCGGTTGATTTTACTCTAACTTAAACTAAGTACGGAATAGAGTAAATGCGAGTGGATAAACAAAGTAACTACTCTAAGCCATATTCATCATATCACAGCAGTAAAATAGAAGCTAAAAGAGTAGAGAAGAAGAATGCAAACACAAGATAACACGCCAATGTGTTATCGAATAGGAAACCGAAGTACTCAACAAAAAACTTCTCCTCTGCCCTTCAAGCAGTAAATCGATCCACTAGAGAATAAGTTAGAGAATACGAATAACAAAAGACCCTCCAAGCCTAGTCTACCCTATGTACTCGAGCCCTCCAAGCTCTTGCTACCAGCTGATCGCCAAGCCTTGTCTTCTCTAGTTCTCTGGATTACGCAATTTAGCCCGATTGCATCCACCAAACATATGACTTCTTCCAATGCTTCCCCAGCAGCACAAAAACCTCACTTTATACTCAGAATGAGTGTGGTAAGTGTTTGGGCTATCAACTTCTCAAGGATTTGGAAATAGAGAAGTAGAAGTTAAGGAAAACCACAATAAATTGTGTAGAGGATTGTAGGTATAACAATCTCTAACTCTCAAGGGTTGTGGCTAGGGTTTTCTCTCTAAAAAGTACTCCTCTCAATATGTGGGTAATATGAGTATATATAGTGTGTGTAGAAACCTGGTGTATCAGATATGGCAAATTGGCAAAACATAATGTTTCGCGGATATCTCGCAAGAAGGCCTTCCCCGTGAGACACTTGCGAAAACTAACTATCACCATCTGTCATGACTCTTCGCATTCCAGTCATGTGCTGAGCGCATACTTCACTTCGCGGGAAGGCTTCTCGCGAGCTACCCGCGAAAACTTCTTTGCTCTTCACTTTGCCTTGAGTCTTTACACTCTCTCTTACACACAACGCTTGCAAAGAAATCCCACATAAAATATAGGATATAGAAGATTGAACAAAATTACAATAAAATTTGGCACGAAATTAAAACCAACACAAAATAGTTGTAAATCACAACTTTACATATGTAAATGCGTTTCTAGTGTGTGTATAGCTCATTTTGATGAGTTACATAATTTTTTTTTTTTTTTTTTTGGGTTTTAAGTATTGTTTTCGGTTGCTATTCTGTGCTTTGCAGGTTTTGGATTTTGATTTTGAGAAGTTTTGTTCTGTCTCTCTGTCGAATTTGAATGTGTATGCCTGTTTGGTCTGTGGGAAGTATTATCAAGGAAGAGGGAAAAAGTCTCATGCATATACTCACAGCCTGGAAGCAGGCCACCATGTTTATATCAATCTTCGGACTGAGCAGGTTTATTGCCTTCCTGACGGATATGAAATTGACAACCCCTCATTAGATGACATTCGACATGTTCTGAATCCCAGGTGTGCTTATATTTTTGCAAAGTGCTTTCACTATATTTTTCCTTATCTGTTTCATGCTGTCATATTCTCTATTAGCATATCTCTCTGGGCGTGTGTGTGTGTGTATGTGTGCTTGTGTGTGCACAGCCACATGCATCCTATGGATGTGGATGTGATGGCTGTCAATTGGATATGTTTGCTTTGATCCTAGTGGATTAGATTTTTCCTTTGAAAGAGAACCACCATGGTCTCTGTGTGCGTATGTGTGCTTGAGTGTGCACAGCCACATGCATCCTATGGATGTGGATGTGATGGCTGTCAATTGGATATGTTTCCTTTGATCCTTGTGGATTACAGTTTTTCTTTGAAAGAGAACCACCGTGGTCAGCTTCATTAAGTTTCTCAGTACTATTTATGATAGTAATATGCTATCTTTCATTCACACTGTATTTTATGTTTTATTTAAGAATTTAATTTAATGGATTATGTACTTATAAGCACTTAATTGTTGATTATTTTTGGCTACTATACATGCAGGTTTGCTAGGGAACAAGTGGAACAACTTGACAAGAACAAGCAGTGGTCTAGGGCACTTGATGGTTCTGATTACCTTCCAGGAATGGTACTTATTTTGGCCTTAAACCAAATTTCTGTTTTATTGTTGGAGATTTTATATGATATTAAATGGGACCTTTTGAAGTGTTAATCATGATTTTAGCAAATTTCAGGTGGGGCTTAACAACATCAAAGAGACAGATTTTGTGAATGTCACAATACAATCTTTGATGAGAGTTACTCCTTTAAGGAATTTTTTCCTTATCCCTGAAAATTATAAACACAGCAAATCTCCACTTGTTCATCGATTTGGAGAACTCACAAGAAAGATCTGGCATACAAGGAACTTTAAAGGACAGGTATGTTCCCAGTCTGTCACATTGAGTTAATGGTTCTTGAACATGAAATTCATATTTATCAAAATTCTTAATTTTTTACAGGTAAGCCCACATGAGTTTCTACAGGCAATTATGAAAGCCAGTAAAAAAAGGTTTCGGATTGGTGTGCAGTCTGATCCAGTTGAATTCATGTCATGGCTTCTTAACACACTGCATGCTGATCTTAAAACGAAGAAAAATAGAAGCATTATCTACGATTGCTTTCAGGTTGTCTCTATAATCGTTCTTGGTGACTTTGTTGCTAGTAGTTGGATAGTCAGTTGCACTTATCTAAAGACATCTGTACACTTTTATAGGGAGAATTGGAGGTTGTGAAAGAGATTCATAACAAAGCTTTCTTGGAGAAGAAAGATAACAGTGATGACCAGCATGCTGCTTCAAAACTCATAGATGGTGGAATTGAACATGATGCTGTTGTGACAGAAACTTCCAGAATGCCATTCTTAATGCTTGGACTGGATTTGCCACCACCTCCTCTCTTCAAAGACGTGATGGAGAAAAATATAATACCCCAGGTATTTTGATTTCTCAGTGTGTTTGGTTGCATAATAAATGAGATGTATTTTCTGTTGTCCTTAGTAGTTTTTCCTTTGGGGTTGATTCTAATTGACTAAGGGTTTACATTTTAATATGGGGTTAAAGTGATGGCCCAACGGTGATGGAATTCTTTATAATGTCCTGTGTTTGTGATTCAAACCACACCTCCCCCTCTCCCACTATTTGCCAATCTTTAAAAAAAAAAGAGTTTCTTATAAAATAAAATTTTTTACATTTTAATATTGGTAGAGACTAGAGAGGGATAGAGAGAGGCTTTTTTAAATTGTGGAATTAGCGAAACCCTAATGTGTAGTACAATTGGTTAGGGACCACACCTCATGAAGTGGAGGTTACTATTCAAATTTCCTCTTCCCCTTCTTCTTGGGGCTAAAACTTATTTTTGAAAAAAAAATGCGGAGTTGGCAAATGCTTTTAAGGCCTTCTTAACTCCTTGAAAAGTGTAATGCTTAGGAAAGGGGTGTGGGCAAAATTGTCTATGTGTGGTTGTGATGGGGTTATGGTTTAGGAGGATTTGTGGACTTAGTTTAGAACCTTTTTAGAAGAAATATTAGGGTTCAAGAGAGAACGGATTTGATTTATGGTTAAAAAGAGAAGGAAGAAAAAAGCCATAGAATTATTTTCTAGCGTGTGAACAATGCACGAGAAAATAGTGCCATGAACCATACCATAAATAGTTCCGTGAGAAAGAAAAGAAGAAAGAAAGATGAGAAAGGAGGAAAAAGAATACTACGGCCAAGTTGCCTCAATACTCAAAACGCTTGACATTTTATTGATCAATTCTAACTTATTTGAGTACAACTGCATAGACCCTACTCTTAACCTCTCTTAGTGGAACTGGGGCAGGGCTTCTACTTTGACTAGTGAACCAAATCCTAATTGAATTGAACCAAAGCCCACACATAACAACCCATTAACTATATAAGACTGACTTATTAATAAAAGAAGACCCATGGTCCATAACTATTGTTCATACTGGCAATTGTAGAATTGCTAAAATACCCTTGACTCTAGAATGACAAAATAAAACATTAAAGCCTAATTAACTACCATGGGCACTTATTGTTTAGCTTTGCCTTAACCTTAGATTTCCAAAGAGGATATTGTTTCTCTAGCCATGCTATGGTTATGCCATCCGTATGTGTGTGTGTGTGTGTGAGAGAGAGAGAGAGAGAGAGAGAGTTAAATTTGGTTGTTCTTTCTTGGGATTTACAGCTGCAGTATTCAAAGCCATTTTGTTACTGTGTAAAAGTTAGAGAAAGCCAGTGGTAATACTCTAAAGTGACTCTGAATTGAAATTTTTCCTTTTTCTTTTTAAATAGTAGAATTGGCAAGTTCTTTTAAGTTCATTTAAGAAGTTATTTTTGGTTCTGTTTAGTGCTAAGAATTGGCAAGTTATTTATTTATTTTCCCCTTTCTCTTGATTAACATTTGCAACATTCTATGCCACTTTGGTACTGTGTTAAAGTTGCGTGAAATTGGCCTATTCTCTTATGGCCTTGTTTAGTTTGAAAGGAAAAAATCATGCTAAAGAATTGGTTCATTTCTCTTACGAATGATTACAAAAATTTCAAGCATTTTCCATTTATTTCTCTCTTATATTTTGAGAACCAACTGGAAGGTATTTTTTTAGAATAAAATAAGAGGACATTTTTGGTGATATTTGGAAGAGGCTTCCTGTTTGGGAATTTAGGCTGTATATCCATTCTCAATTTATATTTGCATTGCATGACATCAGTATTAACTGCAGCACAAACTCATTGGTATATACGTCTAGCTAAATCAAATTGGCCTTCTTTATATTGCATGTTGGAAAAAAGGTGCTCTGCAGAAGTCCTTGAAAGATATTAGTACTAGAGAAAATTTGTGGGTTTTTATGTATTTTTGTTAGTAGTATTTCTTTCAGACCAAATTTTGCATATGCTTTTGTTATAGGTTCCACTCTTCAACATCCTGAAGAAGTTTGATGGTGAAACTATCACTGAGGTTGTCCGACCTCGTATAGCAAGGATGAGATACCGTGTTACCAGATTGCCACAGTATCTAAGTCTCCCATGCGTCGATTTACAAAGAACAACTTTTTTGTGGAAAAAAATCCTACATTAGGTGAGATTTCATTCCTATATTTAGTAGTTATATGATGAATAATATTGTCTGAAACTAGGCCAACTCGTGTGCCTTGTGCTGAATGATGTAACTTTGTCTCAGTGAACTTTCCCGTGAAGAACCTGGAGTTGAAGGATTACATTCCCTTGCCAACACCTAAGGAGAATCGGAATTGTGTTCAAAGTATGATTTGATTGCCAACATTGTTCATGATGGTAAACCTGATGAAGGGTACTACAGGGTATTTGTACAGAGGAAGTCAGAAGAATTATGGTAATCCCATATTTCATCAATATGCAAAAAATTGAAATTTTGAATTTTTTTTTTTAAATGTAACAAATATTGCAATTGACACTTTTGGCATTCAATATTTGCAGGTATGAGATGCAGGATTTGCATGTTTCAGAAACACTTCCTCAAATGGTTGCACTCTCGGAGACTTATATGCAGATTTATGAACAGCATCAGTAATGGAGGAGTTCAAGTCCTCTTGTTAAATGTTGATTGGTTGTTTATCAAGTTTAGGTGATCATAGTGTAATATTTTTCAAACAGATTATGAAATATCATAGGAGAAAGGAGAGAAATTATTTTCTTGCAAGATACACTAACTCTTGAACTTTCACATGTGCTCCTCACATGGCCTTCCACAGGTGTTGAGTCCCGAGCCAATCACGAGATCAATTATCTTGAGAAAATCTTCATCACTTAAGACTAAACTCATTACAATTAAATCTCACAAAATACAAGGAAATAAAAGGCGAAAATGCATTTTTAGTTCTTATATTTTGGGCCAATTTTTGTTTTGGTCCCTAAACTTTATTTGCGCCTACCTGAGTCTTGGAAAATGAAAATTCAAGTCCATTTTGGTCCCTATTGTCGACCCACTAATAGAAAATTCTAACGTGACAAATGAAGTGCATTGTTGGCACTATAAAATGTCGACATGGCTATTAAAATAATATTAAAAAAATTACATGTTCCTCTTGAAAATGGAAAAAATAAAATTTTGGGGAGAATAAAGGGAAGGAAAAAAGAAATTACTTGTTATTAAAAGAAATAAATTCATGTAATTTGTGTCAGCTTGACTGATTGTTCTTGGGTGCTCCTATCCAAGTCGTTGGTGTGATCACATGCGTGTTGGATACTCTAATCCAACAACTCATGGTCAAGTCAACTATAATAAAAGTCTTTTATTTTATTTTATGCTAGTATTATATCTGTGTGATGCACGACTTAATTAAGAATCAAGTGTATATTAAAGAAAATATTTTATTAATTTAAGAAAAATTAAATTAAAATAGATAACAAAACTAAAGTAAAGTTTTTCTATTAAAAAAATCATATATAAACCCAAAATTAATTGAATAGAAGATAGTAGATAATTATGTAACTAATATAAAAGGAGATGCCGAATCAAAAATAACTTCATTAGCATATTTAGATATGATAAGAATTAAGAAGTTATACCTTTTGGCAAGGTCCTGCATGCCCAAATATATATATATATATATATATATATATATATATATACACACATATAAGTGGGTTAAGTCTACAACCTGCTAGAAAAAAGTTATAAAGTATAAACCATACATTAGGGCATCCATACCCACCAATATAAATCAACATAAATCATAGCTAACATGCACATTAAAATTTAAGATTCAAAATATAATGGGAATTAAAGCCCTTATAGACATGCATGTTTCCATGATATTGGCAAAAAATAATATACACAAAAAAAAGACCTAATCACTTGATGCATACTAAAAATTTTAAAAAGTAAAATTTTCTCATATACATTGCAAGATTTTTTTGTCACACCAAAACTTTATGGTCAATATCATGTTTTAGATAAAAACAATAGTTTAATTGTACTTATCAATAATTTTAATGTGAACTTATTTGTTTATAATCATGTGATGTTGCAACAGTCATTTAACAAAGTATTTAGGAGTAATCAAGAAATTCATTGTTAAAAATATACACTAATAAATTAATTTATTTCTATTGATAAGACATAATTGTAGCATTAATAGAATATTTCATCTAGCCTGCAACTGCATATTTAGCACCAACTTTGATCAGAATAAAATATTTACAAAAGCAAGCAACAAAAAACTTTTAAACAAACCACGAAGATAGGATGTATTTGTGCAAATTGTCCAAATCAAACTAGTATGGTAAGCCAAAAAAAAAAAAAAAAAAAACCTTCAATCAAACATATTTTCAAATGGTTTGAATTTTATAATTAAAAATTGCAAAAAACTTGAGTGAAGAGAAATACATACTGGCTATGTCTTTGGGGTTCAGTGATTTATATATTGGCATGTATTTCTCTTTCTCCAAAAATATAGATGATATATCAACTTAAAAAAGTTCTAAATAGTAGAATTTTAAATTATAATGAAATTAAGATTTTTAATTAATTTAAAAATAATAAGATAAAGAAAAGTTATGTAAATAATGAATTTGGAAGTTGTAATTTACAACTAGTTTATGTTGGCTTTAATTTCGTGACAAATTTGATTGTAATTATGTTCAATCTTATGTACCTTGTATTTTATGTGGGATTTATTTGTAAAGGTTGTGTATAAGAGAGAGAGAGTGTGAAGACTCAAGGCAATTGAAGACTAAAGTTGTTTTCGCGGGTAGCTCGCAAGTAAGCTTCCCGTGAAGTGAAGCATGTGCCCTGCACATGACTAGAATGTGAAGAGTTAGGACAGGATGGAGACAGTTGGTTTTTGCGAGTGTCTCGTGGGTAAGGCTTTCCTACGAGATACCCGCGAAACATTCTATTTTGCTGAACTGTCATATCTGATATATACTATCTGTACCCACACTATATATACCCACATTACCCATAGATGTTGAGGAGTGCTTCTGAGAGAAAATCTTAGCCACAAACCTTGAGAGTTAGATATTGTTATACCCACAATTCTTTACATAATTCATTGTGGATTTTCCTTAACTCCTACCTCTCCATTTCCATACCCTTGAGAGGTTGATAGTCCAAACACTTACCACACCCTTCCAGAGTGTCAAGTGAGGTTTCGGTGCTGCTGGGAAGCATTGGAAGAAGCCAATCTTTGGCGGATGCAATCGGGTGTATTGCGGGATCTAGAGAGCTAGACAAAACACGGTTCCGAGAAGCCTTGTTGGAGTAGGAGCTTGGAGGGCTTAGGTGCATTAGGTAGATTAGGCTTGGAGGGTCTCTTACTACTTGTGTATCCCAACTGATTGTCTAGTGGATCGATTTACCGCTTGGAGGGCGGTGGAGAGGTTTTACGCCGAGTACTTCGGTTTCCTCTTCGATAACACATCAGCATGTTATCTTGTGTTTGCATTATTCTTCCTTACTCTTTTAAATTTCATTTTATTGCTGTGATTTTTTGAATATAGCTTAGAGTAGTTATATTGTTTGTACGCTCGTATTTACTCTTTTCTGCACTTAGTTTAAGTAAGAGTAAAATCAACTGAGCTGTTATTTTTAATTTGGGGGTTTAAACAGCTCTTGTGTTTTAACACATTTTCGAGCTTTCAGAAGTGAAGAGAAACCTAAGGCTAGTAAAATACTAATAGTGTAAAAATATAGGTGTATACTATGGGTACAGAAATTTAATCATGCCACGTGTCATACCCAAGACCGAGGAGGCCATATAGTTCCAAGGAGTCCATACACTCATATGGTAAGGTCGGAGAGGCGGGTCATGGCCACGTCAATGGCACATTATAGGAGGGGGCCGCACTGTAGAGGAAGAGCTTCAGAGAGGGGGTTAGCCCTGACGTGATTGGAGGAATGGTAGCTACCACCACATTTAATGCACCTCACCAAACACCCTAGCCACATTTATGTGGAGAAGACCCCTGAACAGTACTGTTTTGGTTGTCGCAACTCACAGATGACTTGGGAGGGCGTTTGATGGGGCAAGCACTCAAGTAGAGGCCTGCATGATCAACAAATGGAAGGCCAAGATCAGCGAAAAGAGACTATATAATGTGAGAGATCCTCCGAGAGGAAGAGGTTCATCGAAAAAAAAAAAAAAAAAAAAAAAAAACACTATAACACAAAGAACTAAAATTGTAATCAAGTTTAAGAAGAATATACTCCAAACTGCTCTCCTCGGACTTTGCCGAGGAAGGATTTCTTTGCATAAAACCTATTTTCCTTTGTTTTATTTCAATCTTAAATCCATTGAGAGCGTTGTCCCATTCATTGAAGCCTAGTTTTTAGCCCACTCTCTACAAATTTATTGTATTGGGCATTTTGGATCTTAATCCATTTACTTTTTGGGTTTAGGATCCAAACCGTCCCCTTACAATTGGCACTGTCTGTGGGAATAGCTTGAGTATTAGTGAGATCAACGTCTAGCTATGGTAGATTCGAGGTCCAACCAGGAGGAGTCTATTGGTTCTCAATGTCAAGACCAATTTCTCAATCTTGAATGAAGGAGGGACCGCAAGGTTAGTGTGCACACCACGCATACTAGTAGGAGCTAGTCTCGAGGCGGGCGTTACATCTCTCATGAGGAGAATACTAGAAGCATGCAGTTGGAGATTGACCGTCTTTGCAGGAGGCTACGCCGTTAGCGATGAAGAAGGACTCCATCAGACTCCGACCCTTCTTTTGATGATGATAGAGATGGTAGTTATAGGCCCAGGTCAAGGACTTCCCCCAACAAGTCTTTTTCGTGTGATAAGGATCACCATTACAAGCGCAAGAATAATGGCCCGTCTCGCAAAGGCCTAGGAAATGATGCTTTGAGTAAGGCGCTGAACCAAATTTTCAAGTCACCTTTTACACGTAGAATTGAAAGAGGAAAGCTTCCTCACTGGTTTACACAGCCCACATTCACCATGTACAATGGTAGAATAGACCCTGTGGAGCATGTGAGCCACTTCAACCAGAGAATGGCTATACACTTCAAGAATGAGGCCTTGATGTGCAAGGTGTTTCCATCCAGTTTGGGGTCTATGGCGATAAGATGGTTTGACGGCCTGAGGGAAGGCTCTATCAACTCCTTTAAGGAGCTTACTTAGGTAGGGGCTTGTTTTGTTACTTGAAGCAGGGTTCCTCTGCCTTTAGACACCTTGTTGTCCATGACTGTGCGAGAGGGAAAGACCCTGAAAATATATTCTGATAGGTATTGGGAGATGTTCAATGAGATTGATGGGAATTTCGACAACATAGCCATAAGGACTTTTAAGGTTGGCCAGCCCGCTGAGCATGATTTATGAAAATCTCTGACCAGGAAGCCTATTGGGAGCGTGCGTCAGCTCATGGATCATATCGACGAGTACAAACGGGTCGAGCAGGACTAGCAGTAAGTAAAGGGAAAGGTTAAGGTGATCCCCAAAGAGTGGAGGGATTTCAGGTCGAATAGGTACAATAGTAGTCAACCTTAGAGAGATTTTTCCGGGCACTATGGCTCGGTTGCCACCCAGATGGTTAATACTGTATTAAAAGAACCTGTGCATTAAGTTTTAGAAAAAATTAAGAACGACCCATACTTTAAGTGGCCAACCAATATGGGAGGAGACCCCACGAAGTGCAACCAGAGTCTTCATTGACAGTACCACCAGGAATGAGGGCATACTACCGAGGATTGCAGGACTTTGTGGAGCCATTTGGAGCAATTGGTTAAGGTGAGAAAGTTGAAGCAATTCCTGTATCAACCCAACGGATAGGGTGGTCAGGCGAGGTTGGAGGCTTAAAGAGATGCTTCTACAAGACCACCTCTAGGTGTAATCAGTGTCATTCTTGCTGCTTCGAGAAGGACTGGTCCTTAGCCATCTAGGGTGATGTCTGTAGCTCGGCCATCTGCAGAGGGCTCATCCCCTGATTTGAAAAGGAGTAGAATGGAAGTCTGGCCGACTTTGAGCTTTTCGGATGAGGATAAGGTTGGAACCTTGTAGCCACATGATGATGCCCTAGTGGCCACCCTCAGGATAGGTAGGTATGATGTGAAGAAGACGTTGGTAGATCAAGGTAGCGACGCAGAGATCATGTACCTTGATCTATTTAAGGGGCTGAAGCTGAGGTCCGAGGACTTGACCTGCTATGATTCCCCTTTAATAGGGTTTGACGGGAAGATTGTCTTTCCGAAGGGCTAAATTTGACTACTCGTTTAGACAGGGACAGAGGTCATGGAGGTGAACTTCATTGTGGTAGATGCCTACTCTCCCCATATTGCTATTGTGGCAAGACCCTAGCTTCATGCCATGGGGGCCGTTCTTCCAACCTACATTTGAAGGTGAAGTATCCGCTTAGGGGCCTGGTCAAGGAACTGGTGGGGAGCCAATCTATGGCCAGGCAGTGCTTGGTGGTCACAATTAGACATTAGATTAGAGGTGATTCCTCAACCTCTGCTAGGCAGGATTTATAGCAATCAAAGGTGCTGGTGTTGTCCGTGGGGGTAGTGGCAGAGGGGGCAAAGTATGAGCAACTGGAAAAAGTTGTTATTGGCGATGATGAGGAGAAGTTCTTTTAGGTCGGAGTTCAATTGCCTCCTCGGGAAAGGCATGAGCTAATAGATTTTCTTAGAAAAAATATTGATGTATTTGCGTGAAGCGCCTGTAAAGCCCCTGGGGTGGATCCAAATTTCATTTGCCATCATTTAAACATTAATCCATCTACCATACCCAAGAAGCAACCACGTCGGCGCTCATCTAGGGAACATTCTGATGCTATCAGGGGGGAAGTACTCAAGCTCAAGCAGGCTAGGGACATAAACGAGGTATTTTACCTCGAGTGGCTAGCCAACACAGTGGTGGTGAAAAAGAAAACTGGTAAGTGGTGAGTATGTGTAGACTTTACAGATTTAAATAAAGCTTGCCCAAAAGACCCTTTCCCCCTGCCTCGGATAGATCAATTAGTGGACACAACTGTAGACCATCCTCAGATGAGCTTTTTGGACGCCTTTCAGGGCTATCATCAGATACCGTTAGCTCTAGATGATCAAGAAAAGACTACTTTTCTTACACCCACTGGGAATTACCACTACAAAGTAATGCCCTTTGGATTGAAAAATGCAAGGTCTACCTACTAGAGGATGACGACCAGGATGTTTGAGCCTTAGTTAGGCAAAAATATTGAGGTGTATATAGATGATATGGTGGTAAAGAGTAAAATAGAGTCCAAGCATATAGATGACCTCAGAAATATTTTCGAGATATTGAGGAAACACAAATTGCACCTTAATGCCGCTAAGTGTTCTTTTGGCATAGACTGCCGCCTTAAATCGATTCATTTCTCGGTCAGCAGACATGTGTAGGCCTTTCTTCTAGTTGTTGCTTAAGTTGAGTGGATTTGAATGGATAGAGGAATGTTCCTTGGCCTTCCAGCGATTGAAGGAATATCTTTCTCGGCCACCTATTATTTCTAAGCCTGAGGAGGAGGAGGTTCTATTTGCTTACATTACTATGGCCTCACATGCGGTGAGTTTGGTATTGATCCCAGTTGATGATGGGGTGTAGAGACTAGTGTATTAAGTGAGCAAATCGTTACATAACGCAGAGGTTCACTATTTACCATTGGAGAAAGCCATCTTAGCAGTGGTACATGCTACATGGAAGCTCCCACATTACTTCCAAACTCACACTGTTGTAGTTCTAACCCAACTCCTTCTTCGATCACTACTTCGGAAATTTGATTACACAAGGAGAATTGCAAAATGATGATCCTAGGAGCTTTTGATATTAAGTATATACCACGCACTTCTATAAAGAGCTAGGTCCTTGCATATTTGGTGGTTGAGTTCGCTGAGCCTTCGTTAGAAGAAAATAGTGAAAGGCCGAACATGAATGGAAAATCAGTTAGGATGATCTCCTTGCTGTAACCTCTATCTTGGAAGGTGTATGTTGATGGCGCAGCAAATCAAAGGGGATTAGGAGTGGGGCTAGTTGTACTATCTCCTGAAAGGATCATCATTGAGAAATCCTTAAGGCTGAGGAGGCTGAGTACAAGGCTTTGTTGGTGAGAATGGCTATGGTTTAGAAAATGGGAGGAAGAACAATTGAGATATTTTCAGATTTGAGGTTGTTTGTAGGTCAAATGAAAGGAGAACTGAAAGCCAGGGATGTGAGAATGTAGGACTATTTGAATCAAGTTAGGCACTTGCAATCAGGGTTTGAATCTTTCTCCTTACAACAAATCCCAAGGAGTAGAAACATGCATGCTGACTCTCTTGCCATACTTGCAACCTCCTTGGCGTAGTGTTTACCTCAAGTTATCCTGGTTAAAGATCTATGCAAGCCTACTGAGCTGAGAGAGGAGAGGGCCCTTATTCACCAAATTAGGGTGGGCCCTAGTTGGATGGATCCTATTGTGCTATTTCTTAAGGATGACATCCTGCCCGAAGAAAAGGGGGAAGCTGATAAGGTGCGAAGAAAAACACCTCGGTTTTGGCTGTTTGAGGATCAAAAGTTATACAAGTGCTCTTTTTTCTGAGCCATATTTGCCATGCATTCACCCTGAGGCAGTGGACCCACTCTTAGAAGAGCTACACGAAGGGATTTATAGAAGTCATACAGGAGGTAGGTCGCTATCTCATAGGGCCCTTACCTAAGGGTATTGATGGCCAAATATGCAAAGGGAAGCGAAAGAGTACATGAAGAAGTGTGACCAATGTCAGAGGTATGCCCCAAATATTCATCAGCCAGGGGGTGTCCTCAATCCTTTGTCTAGTCCCTGGCCTTTTGTTTAGTGGGGTTGGACATTGTGGGGCCTTTCCTTAGGGCAGCAAGAAATAGGAGGTGGTTGTTGGTTGACATTAATTACTTCACCAAGTGGGTTGAAGCTGAGCCCCTGTCAAACATCAGAGATGTGGACGCCAAGAGATTTGTATGAAAAAATATTGTCACACGGTTTAGGATCCTTCATACCCTTGTCTTGAACAATGGGCTTCAGTTTGATAGCAAGATTTTCAGAAGGAACTGTTGTGAACTGGGTATCAAGAATAGGTACTTGACTCTGCCTATCCACAAGGGAATGGATAGGCTAAGACTGTCAATAAAGTCATATTCAATGGACTCAAGAAGAGGTTGGACGATTCAAAGGGTAAATGGGTGGAAGAGCTGCCACGTGTTCTTTGGACATATTGGACTACCCCTCATAGGTCCACAGGGGAAACCCCCTTTTCAATGACTTACAGGGCTGAGTCTATGATTCCTTTAGAGACTAGATTCCCAACACTGAGGACAAGCTTATTCACTCCAGACAGCAATGACAACCTACTAGAAAGGAGCGTGGATTTAATTGAAGAACATAGAGAAAATGTCAGGGCTCAATTGGCATATTATCAACAAAAACTTAAACAGGGGTACGACTCAAGCGTGAAGTCAAGACCGTTAGCCCCTAAGGACTTGGTATTTAGAAAGGTTGTAGGTACTACAAAAAATTCAGCACGGGGAAAGTTGGGGCCCAATTGGGAAGGGCCATACCGCATCACCTCGGTAGCTAGTATAGGTGCATACTTCTTAGAAGATTTGGATGAAAATGTTGTTCCATGCCCCTAGAATGTAAATAACCTGTGAAAGTATTATAATTAATGAAAGGCAGTTCTGCTATGTTTTTGTAAATAACCTTGGTCATGCCTGGTTCCTTAGACCATATACCTTGGGTAAATTAGTATTCTTAATTACTTGGGTGAATATTAAACAGAACCTTGGTCATGCTTGGTTCCTCGGACCACATACCTTGGGTAAATTAATATTCTTAATTACTTGTGTGAATATTAAAATGAACCTCAGTCATGCCTAGTTCCTCGAACCATACTTTGAGTAAAGTAGTATTCTTAATTACTTGTGTGAATATTAAACAGAATCTTGGTCATACCTAGTTTCTCGGACCACATACCTTAGGTAAATTAGTATTCTTAATTACTTGGGTGAATATTAAATAGAACCTTGGTCATGCCTGGTTCCTCGGACCACATACCTTAGGTAAATTAATGTTCCTAATTACTTGTGTGAAAATTACACAGAACCTTAGTCATGCCTGGTTCCTCGGACCACATACCTTGGGTAAATTGGTATTTCCTGAGAAAACATCCATGTGTTAACAGAACCTTGGCTATGCCTTGCCCCTCGGACCACGTGCCTTGGGTAAATTAACACTTCGCAAATTCACCAAGGATGGGACCTCAGCATATGCATCATCATGTGAAAACAAGGGCTTACCTTAGGTCCTGGTTAAGGGATTCTGAGGGTACATATAAGGTACTCTTAAAATGAGAGACCTCTGACACCCCCTCTTCCTACTAAGTGTTTTTGTTTTTTGGTCTCTAATGACTTAGACCTCCCTGTTGATTACATAGTTTTTAGTACCAACATATAGTTATTTCTCTCATTGTTTACATGGGTTTATTTTGTTTGAGTTAACAGCAATTCATTACTATTAGCTTTCGTTAAAGTATGGGTGTTCACCCATAGAAGCATCATCAATCTAACCTCTCAGTAAAGGGAAAAACAGTAACTACAACCAATCAGAGATAAATATTACAAGGAAAAAAAAAGTTCACAAAGAAAAAGTTGAAGTGTTTTCATTGAACAAAAGAAAGATACATCATAAACAATGGAAAATTGCCACAACAAAAGAAAAAGTACCCAAAAAAAAGAAAAGAAAAAAAAGAAAAGAGAAAGGTCCTAGGTTATGCCTTGGCCAAAGGATGGTCTCCTTTGTTGCCTAACTGGGAGATAGGAGGGTCAATGGCCTTAGGATCAGCTTCCTTAGATTTAGGATCAACCTCCTTGGCCTTGGGAGCAGCATCCTTGGCCTTGGAAGCAGCCTTTGGGCCCTTGGCCTCTGGCAGGGGCTTGGTCTCCTTACCTTTGTCCTTATCCTCTAGCCGAGAACCACCTTGGCCAGCCCCCTTACCCTTGGCCACCTCCGCCCCCTGGCTTTGGTCACTAGCCTTGCTAGGCCCTTTGGAGACCTTAGGAAGAGGAAGAGAGACCTAGGTGGTAGAGGGCTGCTCAGATGCGGTTGGCACAGGGGCAACATCTACTCTAGGGCCTAGAAGTGCTACTGGAGCTTTGCGGATGTCTAGGGAATAGTAGATATTTTTAGCCTTCCTCCACTTCGAAGCAACAGGAACTCCAGCCAAGTTAAGTGCCTCTGTCCACACCTCTTGGCAGTATCCCTACAGACTTCAGCCAACTCCTCCGCTAGATGGACCTCAGTCTCCTGCACCCTGAGGATGTAGGATTTCTACTTCGAGGCCTCCATAGCTTTCTTAGCTACTCAAGCAACCTCCTTGGCCTTCTCCAATTCTGTCTTCAGATCTAGGACCTACTGTTTGGCCATGGCCAGCTCTATCTCAGCATAATGGAGCTTTTTTCCCTGCTCCTTAGCTTGGTCCTGGGGGTTCTTCAGGCTGGCAGTGCTCTTCTGCCCCCTCTCCTCAGCGGTTAGCTTCATAGTGAGCTCTTGTTTCTTCTACTCAACTACGCCCAAGGCCTTGCTGGTCTCAGCATGAAGGTTGGCCTCGACCCTATCCTTATTTTGGGCATCCTTCACCCACTCCTCGGCCATAAATACCTCCTGGATGGCCTGCATAGAAACGACAAACGAGTACGTTATTAAATAAGAGAAGGGTGACCTAACATGACGTCAGTAAGGCATGTCGGGAAACTTACCAAGGCCAGGTCCCTCTTCAAGGACAGAAAGAGGTCTGACTACCTCACATTCCTCAATGCAACCATATTCTTTGGCAACAAGAGGGGCGGCTCTAAGGCTTTGGTAAGGTAGTGGGTATGCCCTTTCTGGAACTCCCTGATGATGGAGTTCCATGGTATGGCTGCCCCATCCAGCTCCAGCCGAAGGTCCCATACTACATTCTGAGGGCACACCTCGACCACGCTCTGATCCTCCTTGCTTTCGACTGAGGAGGCCCTTCCCTTGCCCTTGGCTGTCTTTTGTTGCATGGAGGGAACCGCCACCTTTTGAGGGACCAACTTCCTCTCCTTAGCCACCTCCTTCTCTTTCGTCCTCTTCTTCAACCTAGCAAGAGCAAATGGGCTAACCTGGAGGAGGAGAAGGAAGAGGAAGAGGAGGCTAAGACCCCAAGGCGTCCTTGGGTGCCGACCCCTTGGCCCTGTCAACGAGGAGCTCACGCAAACCTCTCTTCCTATTCAGAGACATTTCTTCTTCTTCTTCTTCTGAACTGTTGTCTATGTGTGCAACGACGAACCCAAAAGTACGAATGCCCGAAGACCTGTCAGGCTCGTCTTCTAAATCTGAGACTTGGATCACAAGCTCTCCTTACTCCTCTCTCTCTTCCTCAAGATGGAACTGGTCTATCTCCACCTCGAGTGACAGGCGTGAAGAGGCTGTCTCTTCTCTTAGAATAGCTGCTTCATGAGGAGAGTGACAAGAGGGCAGTTCAACTTGCACGATGTCTTCTCGGGCTAGGAACCTAGGCACCAAGATGTTTATCGAAGCCAATCGAGGATCACCTACTCTGATTGCGTGGCCCACGTCCTGAAACTTGTCAGACAAAGGCTTGAAGTCGAGGATGAGGTGGACAGCTCTCTGTTTTCTATCCTCACTCATAAACACCTTTGCTCTCAACACCCTGTTGAGATCTGTAATGTTGACGAGGTTCAGGTTAGGAGACACATGTCTTTTATCTACAAAAACAAACGAGAAGCAAAATCACAGTTAGAAAGACGAACCCTTAGTCAGAAGAAAACAAAGTGCTAAAGAAAAAAAAAGGGGAAGGGGTGGTGAACCACAAAACTAAGTCCCGTGTCAAAGGATCTAAACCTAGGGTACCCCACTTGGTACTCCCTCCTGAGTTGGGCAGTGAAGACCATCATGCCATTCACCTGAGGTGGTTAGAAAGTCATCTTTCATGCCCTTGTTACATTTGGGGAGACACGAGATGAGCCTAAAGACAGAAGACCTAGACTTAAGGTAATAGCTTGAGTCTGTAAGTAAATGGCATTCGTACATCCAAACGATGTCGTGCTAGGTGAGATTCAACCCTATTTACTCGTTGAGAGTGTCTACACTACCTAGGACCCTAAACAAGTTGGGCACGCATTAATGGGGGCATAGCCTATGGGCGATCAGATAATCCATAGTCACACTACCCATGGGAAGCCCCATTCCCCCTTCTATGAAGGCGATCATAGGAATGACGACCTCCCCTTCTTTTTTGTGGGTAAGCCACTCACCTGAAGAGTAGTACTGCAAGGAAATGCTCCGGGGAATGTGATATAAGGCCTTAAACCCTTCCATACCAACGAGAGAATCTACTAGGTGAGCAAATCTACCCATCTAAGCAGGCTAAGGTGAAGTGAAAGAAATTTTTGTGAGGAAAAGAAATAGAGAACAGAAAGTCGAGGAGATTGGCCAAGGAGAAAAGAGCCTATGAACGAAAAAATTTACGAGAATAAGGACAAGGGTCACTTTAGGAGCTTCTTGAAAGTTTGAATATTTGGGATGTCTTGGAGATTTGAGGATTTGGGAAGTCTTGAAAGCTCGAAGATTGGGAAAGTGGGAGAAATGAATCCCCCAGGGCGCCTTATATAGGAGGTGAAGTTGGGTGGGAGTTATCCCACCCCAAATTTCGAGGAAAAATATCAGCCATAAGATCTTCATCTCACTGTAGGACGTGGGAGACAAGGCGTCACCTGGAGCATTTAATGAGGTGCTACAGACTCCAAAGCACTAGGAGTGGTTATGGGGCATGCGAAGTGACATTCTCATGTGGGAAAAACAAAGATGTGTGTGGAGTCCATTACTCAGGATCAAAACCCCATTTTTCTCCTCAGATAAAAGAGAAAAACTGGAGTTTGAGGGGTTATTGTGGGGTACAGAAATTTAATCATGCCACGTGTCATACCTAAGGCCAAGGAGGCCATATAGTTTCGAGGAGTCCATACACTCAAATGGTAAGGCCGGAGAGGTGGGTCATGGCCACATCAATGGCATGTTATCGGAGGGGGCCAACCTTTAGAGAAAGAGCTTCAGAGAGGGGGTTAGCCCTAACGTGATTAGAGGGATGGTAGCTGTCACCATATTTAATGCACCTCACCAAACACCCTGGCCACATTTATGTGGAGAAGGCCCCTGAACAATGCTGTCTTGGCTGCCTCAACTCACAGAAGACTTGGGAGAGCGTCTGATGGGACAAGCACTCAAGTAGAGGCTTACATGATCAACAAATGGAGGGTTAGGATCAGCGAAAGGAGACCATATAATGTGAAAGATCCTCTGGGAGGAAGGGGTTCATTGAAAAAAAAATAAAAATAAAAAACTATAACACAAAGAACTAAAATTGTAATCAAGTTTAAGAAGAATATACTCCAAAACTGCTCTCCTCAAACTTTGCCGAGGAAGGATTTCTTTGCATAAAACCTGTTTTCCTTTCTTTTATTTCAATCTTAAATCCATTGAGAGTGTTTTCCTATTCATTGAAGCCCAGTTTTTAACCCACTCTCTACAAATTTATTGTATTGAGCTCTTTGGGTCCTAATCCATTTACCTTTTGGGCTTAGGATCCAAACCGCCCCCTTACATATACAATGTACTAATTAGAAAACAAAATAAAAAATTATTGATAATAAATAAATGAGAAACCATGTATATAATAAACATAGGTGGATAAAAAAAGAAGTGAAATAAATTAATTGATAAGAAGAATTTTTATTAAAAAAAGATAAAAAGACTAAAACAATTTTCCCCTTATTTTCTGTTTTCAAAAATATTTTTCTATTTTTTAGATTAAAAAACTTGTTTGGCAACCCAAAATGGACAAAAAACAAAAATTGTTCTTAAAACTCAATTTGTTAAGGAAACTGAAAACATGCAAAAGACTGTTTTTAGTTTCTAATCTTCAAAAGTCAATGAAGACATGTATTTGATTTAATGAATTTGTCTCATTTAATGAGTTAGTATTAGAGTTCAAATTCTAATAACAACATATTTTAGTATTTTCTATTTTTTTTCTTCAAAAAACTTTTTTTTTTATTTTTAATTTCAACTAACCAAACATGTTTTTAATTTCAAAAATACAAGAATTTTTTTTAATAATATTGCCAAAAACTAATTTTTGAAAATAGAAAACAAAAATTATTACCAAACATAACCTTAACTGTTACTGCATTATATCTAGGCTTGCATTGTGTTGCTACTAGTGGTCTTTCTTTTCCTTTGGGCATTATAACGTCTTTGCATTTTCCCTTGGATGTTTTTAGGGTATTTACTCACTTGTATATGTTTTCGAGCTTTGGCTCTTTTACTCAATACAATATCTATCTTCTATCTTAAAAAAAGTAATATATATGGCAAATTGAAAAGTATCGAGTTTTTTTTTATATATTTTTTTTATCAATTAAGATTTTTTATCAACTTCTAAATTATGAGAATTTGATTGTAATCAAATTAAGATTTTTATAAGTTTAGAAATTATAGGAGAAAAAGATAAGAACAATATATATATATATATATATATATATTTATATTTAAAATCTAAAAACAATTTCTAATACACTAAACGTAAAAAAGAAAAAAAAGGATTAGATAGATTAGATGAAGAATTTGGATTGTATTAAATTAAGATTTTTATCAACTTAGAAATTTATAGGAGAGGAAAATTTATATATATATATATATGTTTTAAATCTAAAAATCTTTTTTTTTTTTTTTTTGTAATATAGTGAAGTCACTTAGCACAACCACGGCTTTTAAACCCAACTTTTATTATATATATATGATTTAAGCCTAACTTTTATTATATAGTACTAGTCTCATCACATGCGCTTCGCGGACGCGATAAGGCTTTTTTTTTTTTTTAATGCTCCTATTTGTAGCAAAAAAAAAAAAGTGTTTTTATTTTATATATATATATATATATATATATATAATTTTTATTTTGAAATTTTAGTTTATAAGTGGATAAAGCAATTTGAAAATCAACAGGAAAGTGACCCTATTTTTTAGATAATGTTTTAGTAGGAGTTAGAGTTGTATTTTTACCGGATTGTCCTTTAGTTTTGTCTCTACTTAAATAGGAGAAGCTCTTGTTGATTTTCAAATTACTTTATCCAGTTATAAATTAAAATTTCAAAAAATATATATAAAATAAAAGCACATGTTTTTTTTTTTTCCTACAAAATAGGACCACTAAAAAAAAAGCCTCATCGCACGCGCAAAGTGCTTGTGATAAGGCTAGTACTATATAATAAAAATTGGGCTTAAATCATATATTATATAATAAAAGTTGGCTTAGAAGTCATGGTTGTGCCAAGTGGTTTCACCATGTTGCAGAATTTTTTTTAGATTTTTATGTAACTGTGTTCAAAGACTTTGATTGACTTGGACGCATTTAAAATCTTCATTTCATATTGATCCCATCCCATGCCTCACCTAGTTTAATTCATAATATCAGATATATTTACAGTGTTTTGCCTTCTCCTCTTCTTGGGTATCAAATTCAAATGGGGTGTTTAGGTTGGAAGTATCAATTGTTCTGTCTTCTAGTTCTACTCTCCTTGCTCTTTCATTTTCCACCTTCTTCCTTGTCTTCAGTCTCACCCTACTCTGCTCTACTCCATTTTAATCACTCTCTTTCTCGTCATAGAGATGATTCTTAGATTTGTGATATTTCATATCCAAAGACAGCCTCTTGGAAGGAGGATAAGGACTGCTGTACTTAGGATGACGTCGTTTGTCACCAAACCACACACCAAGCTATTGGCCTTGACCTCAGTTGCAGCTAGCTTTATGGCCCTGTTCATTCCAACAGTACCCTCTTCTTTCTTCGCCATCTCACGAGCTTGAATCTCGCTAGGAATGACTACGGTCGCTCCCTAATTTCGTCCCAGTTTGGCAACTTTAAGACTTTGAATCATCTTAACTTTTCTTATTCCGTGTTTTTCTGGCAAAATCCCATATGAAATCTCTATTTGTCTTTACTGGTTTCACTTGATCTTTCTTACAACTATGGGCTGTTAATTGAAACACCAGTATGAAATAACCTAACTTAGTTAAGGGAACTTCTTTTGGATAGGTCAAATATGTCCTCAATTAGGCCTAATTCTTTGATGAATCTATCCTCCTCTTTCACAACTCTTTGTCCCCATGGCTGTCACTTGCAAGGAAAACTTCAAAATAACACCCTCTGCCTTCCCAATATACAAACCCTTAATCTAGGGGAGAATGAGAATCTTGATTTGGGTTCTCTTCCAAAGTGTAATTAGAGTAGTATTTCCCTGAAATTCTTAGATCTCTCTTTGATAAGCTTTTTAGGAGAATTACCTGACTTTATCAGCAATATGAAGTCCTTGAAGCATTTGAATCTCACTTATTGCAATTTGACTAGGTCAATTACAACATCACTTGGTAAGCTTACAAAGCTTACTATTTTGAATCTATCATATAATAGTTTTAGCGGTGAGATTCTATTACCACTTTCAAATTTTAGTTGTTTTTGGCATACGCATGAACAAACAATTTGTTTTAATTATTGGGGAATATTTCAACAGGTTTGCTACAGTTTTCACTATTGAAATTGCCCAATCTCTCAACTTTATACCTTTACAACAATCAACTTGTTGGTCCCCTTCCTAATCATGTAAGTGGTTTTAATCTAATTCATCTCTCTTTATGTTCAAATTTCCTAAATGGGACACTACCATCTTGGTTGTTCAATTTTCCCTCTTAGGTGACGTTAAGTCTTGATGGTAATCAATTCGTTGGTGAGATTGATGAATTCAAGTCCAATTCATTGGAGTATCTTGATTTGGGTTGTAATAAACTATAGGGATCTATACCAAGGTCAATATCTAGATTTATTAACCTTACTTATCTATTTCTCTCATCAAATAACTTGATTATTATGTTGGAGTTAGACATGTTTTCAAAGCTCAAAAATCTCTATTATCTTGATTTTTCAAATAACTTAGTTAGCATCAACAATAATGTGACCTATACCCTGCCCAAACTTAGCAGTCTAAACTTGTCTTCTTGCAACATTAGTGAATTCCCAATTTTCTTAAGAACAGCAACAACATTACAATTCTTAAGCATTTCCAAGAACTGAATTTATGGTCAAGTTCCAAGATGGTTGGGTGATGCGGCGAGGGGTTCATTATATTTCTTGATCTTCATGACAACTTGCTTCAAGGACCATTTCCCACTCTAAGTTTTCTTAGTCTACGATACATCTCTGTCTCCAATTGCAAATTAACTGGAGAAAATACCTTCTTTAATTTTCAACACAAGTTTTCTTGACGTTCTAGACTTGTCTCATAACAACTTAAGTGGTGTGGTTCCAAAGTGTTTGGTACATTCTAATGTCCTCTCAGTGTTGGATTTATGAATAAATAGCCTTCATGGTACCATCTTTGCAACATTTTCCAAGGGAAATAATTTTAGGAATATTAAACTTAATGGCGCAATCAATTGGAAGGGCCATTGCCAAAATCTTTGGCAAATTGTAGGAACTTGGAAGTTCTAGATCTTGGAAGTAATAGATAAATAGAACCTTCCCTTAATGGTTGGAAGGTATTTTATATATAAGGGTTCTTGTCATAAGATCAAACAAATTTCAAGGTCATATAGGCAATCCTAAAACCAAATTTCCTTTCCTAAATTTGTAAATCCTAGACATCTCTAACAATGAGTTTAATGGTCCTTTTCCAAGAAAATATTTCAAATATTTGAAAGCCATGACAAATGTAGATGAAGGAAAAGTTGCGTTGAAATATATGGGAGACGGGTATTATCATGATTCCTTGAATGTGATGATGAAAGGGTGGTATATTGAGTTGGTGAGAATCCAAACTATCTTCATGACCATTGATTTTTCAAACAATAGTTTTGGAGGAGAGATGCCGATGATAATTGGGAGGCTAAAATCACTCAAGGGGCTCAACTTTTCTCACGATAACCTTACAAGTTATATTCCATCTTCATTTGGAAATTTGCAAAATCTTGAATGGTTAGACCTCTCTTTCAACAAGCTTATCGGGAAGATTCCTAGGCAATTGGCAGATCTACCATGGCTTGAAGTTTTAAATTTGTCACATAACCAACCTATAGGAAACATACCTTCAGGAAAGCAATTTAATACATTTGATAATGATTTGTACCTTGAAAACTTGGGATATGTGGAATTCTGTTGTCAAGAATGTGCGACAGCCATGAGGCAAAGAAACCACCACCATTGACCTTACAACAAGAAGACAATTTAGAGCCTAAAAATGGGTTTGGTTGGCAAGCTGTGTCAATGGGTTATGGATGTGGAGTGATATTTGGAATGTTGATGGGATATCTTATGTTTAAAATTGGAAAACCAAAGTGGATTGTGAGGATGGTCAAGTTAGAGCAACATATCATGCTCAGAAGGCTGAAGAAGAATGCCCAAAGACATGGTGGAAAAAAACAACTAGTCAGAACAATTTATGGGTGGTTTCGCTAGAGTTTTTCAAGAAGCTTTTAAAGGCATGTTGTACTATGTTGTAATTTTTGGAAACCACTTCGATTTCATAAAATGGTCGAGAGTCTATGTAGAATGCATCTATAGTGGGTCTTCCTCATTTCTGGATCATGAGGTTTTCAACCAAGGAGGAGATTTTGACACAAATGGTGAAGCCCAGTAGAAGGCGGAGCTCTCATCCAGCTGTGTCTATGTGGCAAGATTAGGCTAAAGAAGAAGCCTCTCTAAACACTCACTTCCTCATCATCCTTATTCACTTTCTTCTTCATTTTTTAAACACTGGAGACAGCACAAAATTGTGATTTAAAAAAATATCAACCTTCTTTCATGGTCCCCAAAGATAGAGGAAACCATTCTTTGCCAAGGTATGCCTCCCTCTTTAGTTACATCTTTTGGTGACTTTGTCATTGTCTTCTTTCTTTTTCTCCAAATTCAAAGGCTCATTCAAAGGGAAATCAAGATGCTGCTTTGTAATTATTATTTATAACATACGTGTTCGATTTATTTATTTTAATGCAGTTGTTTGCATTGTTTCTGTTGAAGTAATTGGTAAGCCCAAGATCTCTTTCCGCCTTGCAATATGGTTTTCTGTTATTATAATATTTTTCTTTTATTGATCTGATTTTTTTGCCCAATAAGGTTCAAGGTTGTTGCCTTCAATGTTTCAAAACATATCAATAACCTCTGTTTTCTTGAACATATCAAGACCTCGACGGCTAACACTAAGGTCCTATTTCTCTCTATTTTGATTTTATGGCTAGGTTCTGTACCATATCCTTATATATACAGATTTTGCTTCCGTTTTTTGTGTCCATTTTTTTGATTCTTTGGTGGATGCATTTCTTAATGTTTAACATTTGCAATCTATGTTGAATGTGAATATTGTCAATTTTTTATTGAAAAAAGAAAAAAAAAAATGAGAATTCAAGTTGGTTAAAGATATTGAGATTGTATCGTACATATTAAATTACCAATTCTCCCAAAAGTTTAAGCTATTAGAAAAATGGTCAATTTAATCAATTAACTATATTTTAACAAGTATCATTTCTCAAGGAAGCTATGGCAGTTAAGTCATGGTGTCTAATAAAATCCCAAGTATATACCTGGTACTAAGTGTCAAGTCTGAGGAGACATTAAGGCTTGGTTTAAGGTTCCAAAGAGAATTTTTTGTAAGTGAATAGTCATGTTTTAATTGCGGGGAGGTCATTTCTCTGATTTTGATGATAAGCATAATTGAGGGTTTTAGACTTTTAGTTTGATTCTTTGTATGGTTAGTTCTAGCTTCTATTTAGTTTCCTGCTTGCTTTGTTTTTGTTGTTAGATGTTGCAGCATTTAGTGGCTGGAGTTTGCCGTTTGTATGGTTTCATTCATAAATAATAATAATAATAATAATAAGTTATAGTTATCTATGATTTTCCTTAAGGACCTTGATTATATTTGCTAACTTAGTTTTTACATTTCCAAACAATCTAAAATGAAAGTGCGCACTCAAACCTGCATTCCCTTGTAGCCAAATATTATTGTTTTTTTAACTAAATTAACTTTCTTTTTTTTTTCTTTTTTTTTTTGTTGATAACATTACTCCTATGGTTATAGTTTTTTTTTTTTTTTTTTGTTTTTTGTTTTTTTTGTTTTTTTTTTTTCCATTTACTGTGTTCTTTTTTGTGGTTTAATTATTGAGAAGTTCTAAATTTGGATAGAAAGTGAAAGAAATGCTACTGTTGAGGAATGTTCTGCAACATTTGAGGTTCATATCCTTTAAGAGTTAAAAGTCAAAGCTGATTGAGATTTCAATGACCCTTACCTTTGTCAACGATGATTCCAACTCCAGTTTGTATCCATTCTCAAAGAAAATTAGAACATATTAATCAAACTTCGGAGAAATATGCCTCCATCTTGCCTAGATAGGCTTCTTTCTTTAGTTACATCTTCTCCCTTCTACTTAAAGAATAATAAATAATGCATTGAGCCATGTTGGGAGTAGAACTTAAGTTTGTATTTCTATTGTAAATAAGCTTTGGAGTAAATAAGAACAATATCTCCAAAAATGAAGTGGTAGAAAGTGATATGACTTTCCACTCAAGGTAGACCATTTAAATGGGGCTATCATGGTGTGTCTTCTGCAAGATCTGCCTTAAAAGTAGGACCACTTGTTCTTTGAGTATCCTCTCTCAAAGAGACTATGGGAGCAAGTTAATTCATTATGTTTAACAAAATCCCTAGTATATATCTTGGGTTAAGTGGTTCAACGGGGTATGGATAGGTTTAGGGGCAAAAGTTTTGGGAGCTAAGTATGCAAACTTGCTTGGTCTATGGTGGTTTATTATATTTGGATTCAAGGAATTGCTCTTGTATGTAGTGGTAATGTAAAGTTTGAGGAGACTATCCCAATTTTGAATAGAAGGGAGATTAAGGCCTATGTTGAGTTTGTAATGAGAATGAAAAAATTTGTTAGTCAATAATCTTATGTTGTAATTATTTGGAAGAGAGGGAGGGGAGTTGCCGATGCAAACCTCAATCGACACGCTTTGAGACCCAACAAATAATATTGGAATACTTGCCTAAGAAAGCTAAAATTCATTTTGATAGAAACCTTGACCCAACATTTATAAATGAAACGTGAACCAAATGTATAAGTAACAAACCTCGACCCAATGATTATAACTGAATCATGAACCGAAGGTATAAAATTTGAATGCCACAAGGAAGAATCCCTGATAAGTTCACAGTTCTTGAAGAACCAAAAGAAGAAGCAAAACCTCACGTTTTTTCTGATTTTTATTCAATAATATCCTCCATTACAATGAGTGCATGCTATTTATAAGATGTGACTGAAAATAGGAAAATATAAAAACGTACTAAATAATAGAAGCCTAAATTAAAGTTGATTTGGTCTGAAATTAGCAGCTCCAAAATGGGAAAAAAGATTAAAAAAAAAACGTACTAAATAATGGAAGCCTAAAATTAAGGTGGATTTGGTCTGAAATTAGCAGCTCCAGAATAGGAAAAATAGCTATTAATTGGTAGATGGAAAGTCAATCAGCCTTATCAATAGCTTGGATTAAATTTATTATGCCTTCATCTTCTTTTGGGCCAAGCTTGGAATGTCCTATGTTAGAATCAACCCAAATCTCTTGAATCAGCCCATTAAGTGCTTCTTTAATCTTCTTGGATCTTGCTCTAGTAATAGGCACAACTGGAACATGCAATAAATTCTTTAATGCTTGTTGATTCTCATTAGTTGCATTTCACTATCTTGTATGATAGTCGTAATTGATGAGTTTTAGTTTGATTATTTGTAAGTTTGGTTTCAGTAGCTAATTTAGTTTGCTACTTACCCGGTTTGTATATTTTGTTTACTTTAAAAATTCATTCATAGGGGGGAAAATGGTTATGCTTATCTTTGATCTCCTTGACCATTTTTTCTTACTTATTTTCTACATCACGAAACAAACCACAAAGAGAACATGCATTCAAACCTGAATTCCCTCATTGCCAAACCTTACTTGAATTCAAACCAACATTTTTTTGGCACAACAAATTACACTTTCGGTCCTCTAACAATAGGGTGGATTTATTTTCATCCCTACACATTTGATTGTGTCAGTTTTGTTTCTCAACTTACAAAATGAAGTCAACATTTAAGGATACAATTGATTTGATTTTGAATAGTTGAAGGATGAAATTGATACAATTAATAGTTGATGGACCCCGATTTTAAAATTTGAAGGACAAAAGTGACACAATTAAATGTATAGGGACAAAATTGGCCCACACTTTTTTATTGATCATATTGCTCCTATAATTATTGTTTTTTACTCTTTACTGTCTTTCATTTTTGATTTTACTATTGAGAATTTCTAGATTTGGACCGAAACTGTAAGACAATGCAACTCTTAAGAAATGTCCTGCAATAATCAAGGTTTAGATCCTTTATGAATTAAAAGACAGAGGTGATTGAGATTTCTATATGTTGTACAATTGTATTTTTTTTTATCAATTTTATGGTTGTTTTTATATGGTTATGATATTAAATTCAATGATGAAACAATTTATGTGTTTCAGGTTCAACTTTTAGAGACCAAAATGCAATAGCTCTATCAAAGCAGGTTGAATCATGTAATGCTCAGAATGGTAAAATTTAAGGTCCTATTAATCTAAAGGTTTGGCTTTGCTATTAGATTTTTCTTTTTAGGTGTTTGAAATGTTCATTGAATTTTAAAACCTAGAGGCAATAGCATAGAGATGTTGTTTTGTGGATCTTCTGCTTTAGTGATGTTCCACTCCCTTTTCCAACTTATTGGACTCTTCTACTGCTGATTTATTTTGTTTATCAAATCAAAGAGTTTCTCCCATTAATGTTTGCTTTGCATGTTATAAAACAAATTATTTTATATATTTCTATTTCCCAAAGCCAAATTAGATATATGTTTCATTTCTTCTTGGCAAAACTCAAAGTATTTTCTGCCTTTTATTTTATTTTCTTTTTTTGGTTAACAAGATACACAACCAGCCCCCTAACTAGAGGAGGAAACAAACTGGAGATAGGTCTCCGAAGAAGAGTCAAAATCCACCAAAGATATCATGCACCTCTAGTTAGGTATGAAGGTATTCTCAAGAGATTCGAGGTCCACTTCTCTCTCCACAATAATCACAGCCTCCTTATAAAAGTCTGTGAATGCCTCAAATGTATCTCTATTTCTAAAGTGATGCTTTTCATATCGTTGATGCTTAAGAGGATTTTTGGCAATGGTTTTCTTGCAAGGAGACATCTACAAAAGGAAACAAACACAAACCATACACAAAAATGGCAATAAACTTGATTAAATGCAAGTTAGTACAAAAACCAAGTAAACAACTCTTAAAAACTAAGTAAAAGATCATAAACTAGAACACAAAGACATGAAAACAATGCTAGAAGTTTAATTAGACAAAGAGCATGAAAATATGCATACATGTCAAGTGTGATAGGGTGTGTGCATCAAGTGTGCATGTGCAATGCATGAACAAGAACCCATGGGGCAAAGTGTGTAAAACACACAAGTGAAGATAGAAACATGTTACAATTAAGTAAACATGGCAATCCCCAAAGTTTCGTACTCATTGGAGTCCAAACAAGTGGAAAAATGCCTACAGAGCATTTTATCAAACACTTAGCATGCATACAATAACCCTATAAGAAAAACAATTCATGAACATATACAATTCATGAACATATAAAAATATGCCTCAAATACATGTTAAAATGCCACATGCCAATACAAAAAACATCAACACAAAAGGGACTAAGCCCAATCAACAAAATTAAAAATTTTCGCAAGAAATTAAGTTTTGCCAACCCAACACAAAAATAAACCCCAACCATATGTTTTAAGTAATCTAAGACAAAATCAAAGGAATAGATAAAGGAAATGTGTTAGAAAATACTTTTGAGTAGTCTTAGAGATGAAATGCAAGGAAGATGGGTTAAGATTTGATGAGAAAATGAGTTTTTGAGGGTGGGAGTTGCGGAGTGCGAGAAGACAAGGATTTTGAAAAACTGAAATTTCGAGCCTTTAAAACTATCTTTTCATGCATTTCGTGGGTTGGCACTCGCGAGCTAGTTGCGAATTCTTAATCTTCACAGATTCTTCACCATTCTCTCACACATAGCCCTTACATTAAATCCCACAAAAATACAGGGAAATGATTGAACATAAATACAATCAAATTTGACACAAAATTGAAGCTAACATAAAAATATAGTTGTAAATCACAACTTTACAATGCATAATGAGGTTGAGGTATACGTTGATTACATGATTGTAAAATCCAAGGATAGAGGAGGTCACATCATTAACTTAAGGAAGTTCTTCAAAAGGATCAAGGAGTATAGATTGAGGTTGAACCCCCAAAAGTGCAGTTTTGGAGTAACAGCTAGGAAGTTGCTAGGTTTCCTAGTAAGTGATAGAGGGATAGAAGTAGATCCATCCAAGATCAAAGCCATATTGGAGATGCATCCACCCAAGAATGAGAAGGAAATAAGAGGATTCTTAGGGCAACTACAATATATCAGTTGATTTATTGTCAAGCTCACCTCCACTTGTGAGCCCGTCTTCAAACTCCTAAGGAAGAATGAACCCCACACATGGAATGATGAATGTCAGAAAGCCTTTGAACTTTTCAAGGAATACCTCCTCCATCCACCTGTCCTACTACCTCTACAACAAGGAAAGCCTTTACTACTATACCTCTTTATCATAGGAGATGTTGTTGGGAGTTGATAACGTCTTAAAATGTATAAGTGTTATATATTTATATGGGCGTTATCTCCTTATTACTATGCTTAATTTGTATAATTAAGCCATGATTTTCATTAGTCCATATTATTTATCTTTACATAATTTCTTGAATAAGATGTCATTCATTGTGTGTAATTTTCTACTTTCAAGAAATCATGTGAGAAAGATGAGTTTACAGGAATTTGTGAGAGAATGGAGGCCAAACTAGAATTAAAGTGGAGCTAAAGGACCATGCTTAAATGTCTAAGGAGGTGCAGCTAGAGTTCCTAGATCGTCTACCATGATTGGAAGCTTCAAATAAGGAAAGAAATCAAAGAGGCAGAATCTGAAAAGGAAAAATCTGATTTGAGCACTGATCAGTATTTTGGGCGTATCTCTCTCCTAAAAATATCCAATTGACACAAGGTTGGATGGGTTGGAACCATGACTTAAATATCTACAACTTTCCTGTTTTGAGTTTTCCGAAATTATCAATTTTTAAGGGCCGAAATTAACTCACAAGTTACTGCTGTAAACCTGGGTGGAAATTAAAATAGTAAAAGTTTTATTTCTTTGGACACTTAGACATTAGGGTTTTAAAGGGAGGCTGGTAGAACGAATTTTGGCAGAGTAAACCTTGTATTTTTCTTTCTCTAATGGCAACCTAAACTCTTTGTTAGGGCTAGGGGTTATGTTTCTTCTATACGGTATGAATATTTAATGTGATTCTTTCTAGGATTTTATCAACGACATATTTGATTGTTCAATTCGATTTCTTTTGATGTATTAGTTCTTCCATTCTTTCAATAAGTTCAATCATGTTTTTCTTATTGTTTAGATGAATTTCTAATAGTTTCAAATAGAAATTAGGTTTTAAAGTGAATGGGTTTTTCTGAAAACTTTTCTAACCGTATTATCAATCGAGGTTATCATGCATTCTTGAATTGTCTTAGTTCAACCGAATCATAAGTTTTTAATTGTATAAGAACAATCAATTATGAAATAGATATTTTCTTAGACCACAAAGACTTTCATATCAATATAGGGAAACACCTCGATGCCCTAGTATTTACATTATTGATTTAAATCAGTTTTTATTATTATTCTTGTTAATAATCACCAAGCAAAAGTATTTTTCTTCTTCATCCAAATTGTTATTTAATTATATTGTTTTTGAATTTACCCTGCTCCTTGTGGTTTGACCTCGGTACTCCGAGAATTATATTGCTACGATCTCCTGCACTTGGGAGTGAGCAAGCAGGAGTATGCTTCTACAAGAAGATGACGATAAGAATGAGAAGGTAGTGTAAAATTTGAGCAAAAGATTCCATGATTATGAGACTAGGTACACCCCCATAGAGAAGTCATGCTTCGCACTCGTGTGGGCCGTACAGAAGTTGAGACACATCCTCCTACCATTCCAGATTTGGGTGGTAGCCAGAATGGATCCCTTGAAGACTGTTAAGATGGTTGATCCTATTAGTAGAATTCGATTTGAAGTATGTGTCAAGGAAGACTATCAAAGAGAGTGCCATGTTTGATTTTTGTGCCGAGAATCCTATAGAGGGAGAGGATGGAAAAGAAGACTTCTCGGATGAGGACATCTTGGATATTGAGCTAGGGGCATGGAAAATGTATTTTGATGGAGTTGTAAACCAATATGGGAATGGGACAGGAGCACTTTTGATCACCCCTGATGGATCCCATATGCCTTTGGCTGTCAAATTGAACTTTGAGGCAACTAATAATATGGTAGAATATGAAGCTTGTTTCGTCGAAATGGAAGCTCTCCAAGAGTTAGGGGTAAAAGAGGCAGAGGTGTTTGGAGATTTAACCTTGGTTATAACTCAAGCCCAAAAGTTGTGGAGGGTAAAGGAAGAACATTTGAAACCTTATCAGCACTATCTAGAGGATTTTGCCAAAACTTTTGACAAAAATTGAATGCACGATCATCCCTAGAGCTCAGAATTTGTTTGCAAATGCTTTAGCTACTTTGGCATCCATAGTTGAAATATCAGAGGGAGTATAGACACGACCTTTAGAGATTGAATAGAGTTATGAGTTAGTGCACAAGGAGAAGAATGAAGCTTCAGTCTTGGTTATGGAAGAAGAAGAGGTTCGTTGGTGTTATGAAACCATGAAATTCTTAGAGTTAGGCATATATCCAAATGGTGCCGACAAGAGGGAGCATCGTTCGATTAGGATGATGATAATGCAATACATCCTATGTGGGGGACAGCTCTATAGGGGGTTCTATGATGGTATACACCTTCGTTGCCTAAAGAAAAAAGAAGCAAAAAGAGTTATGGAGGAAGTTCATCAAGGGATTTGTGGTCCTCATATGAATAAGAGAATGTTAGCCAAGAAGATTCTAAAGGTAGGGTACTATTGGAGCACGATGGAAACTGATTGTGTGGACTTTGTGAGGAGTTGCCACAACTGCCAAACGCATGCAAACTTGAACCACGTACCACCTAGTGAATTATACAGCATGACCTCTCCTTGGCCTTTCTCAGTTTGGGGCATAGATGTAATTGGAAGAATAGCCCCTAAAGCCTCAAATGGACACAAGTAAATCCTAGTGGCAATTGACTAAGTGGGTAGAAGCAGCTTCCTACTTTGTGTTGAAAGCCAAGCACATGGCTCAGTTCATTGAGAATAACATCATCTGCCAATATAGGGTACCCCCAGAGATCATTTCGAATAATGGCTCCCACTTCGAAGGGGAGGTTCGAGGGATTATGGAGTTGTACAACATTGAGCATCACAAGTCTTCACCACACCGATCATAGACTAATGGGGCCGTAGAAGCAGCCAATAAGAACATCAAGAGCATCCTAGCCAAAATGGTAGTGACATACAAGGATTGGGCCAAGAAACTTCCCTTTTCTTTATGGGGATTCGTGCATCAACTGGGGAAACACCTTACTCTTTGGTCTATGGTAGTGAAGTGATACTTCCAATTGAGGGGGAGATACAATATTTGAGAGTGTTAGTAGAAACCAAGGTCTTAGAAGAAGACTGGGTGAGAGCAAGATATGAGCAATTAGCTTTGATAGATGAAAAGAGAGCTAGGACACAATACCATGCACAAGGGTACCAAAAGAGAAATGCTAGAGCATTTAACAAAAAAGTGAAACCTAGAAACCTTAAAGAAGGGGACTTGGTCCTAAAAGTACTTAGAGATGAAACTTTTGATCCGAGAGGAAAGATAAAGCCAAGATGACCTGAACCTTTTATTATCAAGAAGATCATGTCAGGAGGTGCTACAAGGATTACATATTTGAATGAGGAAGAGATGCTTTGCCCAATCAACATGGATAGACTCTGAAAATACAACGTTTGAAAAGAAAAGAAAAGAAAAAAGACTGTTAGGTTGAAAACCCAAAAGGGCGGCCTTGGCAAAAGTTAAGGCAAAAAGACCCCGCTAGATTGAAAACCTGAAAGGGCAGTCTAGGCAAAAGATAGGGGAAAGACCATGGTTATGGCGAAAATTCCTTCAAGGACGTCATGGGCAAAAATTACATGGTATGGAAAAAATAAAAGAAAAAATAAAGACAATAAGCAAAGATAATAAATAAATGATTCTCTTATTGATCAAAATAAAAGATGATAAATTGTTTCCATAGGGGATTTGGAACATTCCAATCATTTATTAAATTCAAAAGAAAAGACATGAGAATCATAAAGTGCAGAAAAGTAAAATTTGGGCCATATCAAGTTTTTCATTCAGCCTTTTTTCCTTTTGTTGGACGTATTGTATGCTTTTTCATCTATGAGGACAGATTTCATGTCTTCTTGTAGCCACTTTTGGTACCCCGAAGTTGGATGAAGAAATTGAGGAGGGCAGATGTCTCTAGTCACCCTTCATCGTGGCCAAGCCTCATGGATCCTGCTCAAAGTCCTACTAGTGAACCCCAAGGTATGGAAAGAGCCATCATTATTAGGCCCCTTGGGAGTCACCAAACTATCTGGCAATGCAACATGTGGAGTAGTAAGAGCAGTAGCAAAGTCCCACCAAGGGAACACAGTTGTCATTGAGGCTATGATGAGCCATGCTTGAGATGCGCCACCACTCCACCACCCATTGGATGTTTGTGGCATCAATATGCTCCATAAGCTCAGTAAACTCTTCAAAGCTCATCTTAGCACACTTGGGCCTACGGCCACGATAATGCTTGGATAGATATTAACTAGAAGGAACAGTAGGAGGTTAAAGCAAACGGAACATCTCAGACAGCCATATCTACGAAAGAAGAGAAAGAAAGGAATAAAAGAGAGAGCATGAGTGAAAAAAAAAAAAAAAAAAAAAAAAAAAAAAAAAAAAAAGATAGAATAAAAAAATGGAAAAGACAATATAAGGTGCCTCGATGGGTTGAAAATCGAAAGGCGACCTATGCAAAAATTAGAGGAATCCCTCTAGTTTGGAAACCTAGGCAAAAATTAGGGATCATACCTGAAGAAGGAAAGGGCTCCCCACAAAGAAGTTTGCTTCCTTCCTATGAAATGCATCTAAGCCATTGAGGGTTTCAGCCAAGATCGTGCCTACAAGATTCCTATTCCTCAAATTGGCAACCACGAAGCATATCCTGTGATCTACACAATAGGTCTCATGAACCAAGAAGTATCTTGCAAGTATACATAGGCAAAAGGCATTGAGAAACCGGGAGCGCAGTATATCAGTCATTGGGATAGCTAACCAAGAGAAGTATGCAAAGATGAGAAGAATATTCAACTTGCCAAAACACACAACTACTTTGCCTTTTCAAAAGGAACACCTAAGGTGGGAAGATCACTACCCATGGTAGGAGAGACAAGGTCGTTCATCAAAGTTTCACCCATGATCGTACTAAACTCCTCGAGAGTGTTGCATATCTCTACACCATTGAATTGAAAAACATGTCGAGAAGGGATCTAATAATTGGCAGCAACACAAAGAAGAGGTTCATCCACCTTGATTTGTTGGTATGGAAAAATGCAAGAGAGACCATAAGGAATGATATCTTTTTTGAAACTAGGGTCAAGCTTTCTAATCTAAGTTGAGACTTCAAAAAGAGAGAATTATGCCATTGGAAAGCATTTAAGGAGTGTTTTCTAGGAGGAAAATACGTTTGGTGAGGTTTGGGAGACCCCAACAACTATATTATACTAAAGAAGGGCAGCTAGGGTTTTTCTAACCTGCGGCATACGTACGCATAGTTAAACTTACATATGTAGGGTCAAGGCTGCGTACGCAGGCTCATGTACACGCACGCGTAGCGAGGGGTAGAGACTTGTTTTTCCCCTGTTTTGCATATGGTTCTTCCAAATTCTTCTCCTATGAATCCTTTGGCCCGAAAGACTATTCAAGACACAACACAAGTTCAGATTTTCAAGCATCAAAGACCAAGAAAAGCATAGAATTGTGCATTTATCTCCATAAGTTGTAAATTAAGTTCATATCCCGAAAAAGAAGCATGAATGTAAAAGATGTTCTTAAAATACAACCCAATGTCTCAAATCAAATCCAAAGTGCAGAAATGTGTCCTAAAAGGAGAAAATAATAATAAGAGCAAAAAAAGAAAAAAAGAATAGAAAGATATGTTATGTTATGCTATGCTATGTGCTATGTGTTTGTCTGTCTGTCATGCATGGATCACTAGAAACGCCTCTGCCTTGGTTGGTAACTAGGGGTCGCCTCTGAGTCCTCACCACCATCACTGTCACTGTCATCATCATCATCATCATTACCAGGATAAGCTAGTCCTCTGGGGCCGAACAAGTCCTTTGAATATTGAGTCACCTCCAGCTTGAGATTTCCAGCCAGCCAAACCAACTCCTTGCTCTTGGATAGTGGGCTGAAATTTGAAGGAAAACAGGTAAGAGAAGAAGAAACAAAGAAAAAAAGTGGAAGAGAACTCACCGCCTATGTGCCTTCCAGAAAAGGGTAACCCATGAAATTGGAATTACGAGGCACGAGACGCTCCCTAGCAAAACCATTAGGGTCGTAAGCATAGACCTTCCAAGGCAAATGAGGAGGGTTAATGGGAACACTAGGAGCAGGGGCATCTTGATACAAGTATTTCAGTTGAATGTCACCATGTACAAGAATGCAAAAGAAGAGAGTAAGAATGGAAAAGATGGGAAGAAAGAGCACATACCTCAACAGTAAGGGAGGGCATGAGGCAAGTAAGGTTGAACTCATCATATTCTAACTCCTCCCTAAGCCAGTTGACATAGGCCTTACTAGGACCTCCACAAGGCATACACGACATCAATCATGGAGAGCGGGGCAAGCATGAACTCTAGGGAATCCATAGGGACCTGTATGGCATCCTTACCCACCAATTGACAGCACACCCACTCTGCTAAGTAAAGCACCCTCAAACCCGCACCCTCGAAAGGCTGGGTGATCCTGGAGACAAGAACAACAGATGTTTCCAAGTCAGGAGTTGTAGCAGGAGGAACGCCGGCCCATGAGTTCTAGTTGATCTGTAAAAAATGCATGAGGTTAGGAGGAAAACATAAGAAGCATGTGAAAAAAAAGAAAAAAAAAAAAAGAAAGAAACACAATGAAAGGCATTGAAATTCAAACTCACATCATCGGAAGACAACCACTCGATGTGGGCCCTCACTATGATAGAATTTCTAAGACTCAAGTCTAGCCCTTGAACGATAACACCATACCGAAAGGTCCAACGCTAAAAAAGAAAAGGGTGGCATGAATACAGTTTGCAAGAATACAATGTTACCATTTTTTCTTCCATTGACATAAAAAGTTTGCTTCTTGTGGCCTTGCTTTTTCATATTAACTAATTTGAGTGTTTGTATGAAAATATATATGATCATTCTTGTTAGAGAATGGAGAGGACAATAAATTTACTTATAGATGAATTTCTGACATAGTATGTGGAATAACTTATATATTGCAAGATGAGTTTTACTACCAAGGATTTAAAAGGAACAACTTTCTTTCTTACTCATGCAAAACTAATGTCAATAAGCAGCAAAAGAGAAAATATGTATTCTTATATCACTTCTAGGGATTTCTGGCTTTAGGCTAAAAATCCCTCTTGAAATGAAAAAACGCTTGACAAATTTTCTTTTGCAATTAGATGAAACATAAGAAACAATGAAGTGATTACCTTTAAAAGAAGTGTATTGCATTTATCAAGAAGACCAGAAGCACATAGATTTCATATGTTTAAACCGATAATGCTCAATCATTAAAGGGGAAAAATAAAGTCTTTGTGTTTTTATCTGGTGGACTTCATTTAATGAATGGGTGCTACTTAGCGGCAATGACGTCATTATGAGACCAAATTGATAGAAGCTAATAGAAGATAGAAGAAAAGTGTAAAATGAGAGAAGAATGCTAGGATAACAATCATGCATACACACCCTATAGAGATTAATTTATTTTAATTAAAAGTTTTTAATGAGATTAAAGCTCTAATTAAAATTTATATAGATTCTAATGAGAAAAGAATTCTTTATCAAGTAAGTTAAAGATAGAGTTCTATATAACTAATTTTTTGATCCAATAGAGTATATGGAATCCAAAATAGTTTAGGACTTCCATTTTAGTTAGTGATTCTAATGAGATTAGAGTCTTTAACAAGTGTAAGGTTATAAATTGTGATGAGATCACAATATTCTAAAGAAAACCCAAATAACTTCCACAAGATGACTACAGAATACTCTAACTTGTTGATAGACAAGATTGATGACAAGGGAGCTGAAAGGATTGCTATGAGAGAACAATTTCTCAAAGACAACTGGGAAGGACCTGATGAAGACAATTATGAATTCAAAAGAAGGGACAATGCTAACAAGGTACCTATCATAGAGGGAATTAATGATCAACAGAAAAAGAAAAGACTGAAGACAAAGTGACCTTATTCTTTGGCTTTGAATCATGTTTATTTTAGAAGTTGATGAAAAAAAAAAAAAAAACCCTCTTATGTTTGGGAATTATTTAGAATTTGCAGGTTAGGGATTCTATTTAAGGTGTAGGCTTTTGGGGTTTGGAATTTTTATGGTTTGGTTTAGGGTTTGGGCTTTTGGATTTTGGATTTTGCGTAATGACATGGTTTAATGTAATGATTTAATTTTTTTGGTAATTTTGGCTAATGGGAAAATGATGGGTTTTGGGAAATTATGACCGAACCAATGCATGGTTGCCTACATACCCCTTTGATAGAAGGATCAGGTCATCACGTAGTTCATTGATGAGGGTTTTTTTTTTTTTTTTTTTTTTTTTTTTTGCCTTAACTTTTGCCTAGGTCGCCCTTTTGGGTTTTCAACCTAGCAGGCTCTCTCACTCTCTCTCTTTTTTTTTTTTTTTACTCTCCTTTTGCGTAGACGCCCTTTCAGGTTTTCAACCTACCCCCTTTTTTTTTTTTAGTCAAACCTAGGAAAGGAAATAAGTTAATTTACAACCACCTCAGACGTGGTCTAGGAAAGGAAATAAGTTAATTTACAACCACCTTAGACATGGTATTTCTTCAATTGATCCATGTTGGTTGGCTCAGTGAAAGGGTTTGCATCCAAGTCCATCAATCTTACTACTCCCCCAGAATATATCTGCTTAATAATGTATGGGCTTGCCCAATTTTGCTTGAACTTCCCATTTGCATCTTGAACCGGTGCTCAAATTTCTTTCAACACCAAGTCCCCCAACTTCAAATCTTTGGTTCTCACTTTTTTGTCAAAAGCTTTTCTAAGCCTCCTCTAATATCCTTGAATGTGATACAAGGCTTAGAGTCTTTTCTCATCTAGCATGCATAACTAATCACATCTGCTTTGCAACCAATCTGCTTCAGAGATTTCACTTTCCAATACTATCCTTAGTGAACGGACACCCATCTCAATAGGAAGGATTGCTTCCATCCCATACACCAATGAATAAGGAGTGGCTCCTATGGAAGATCAAATTGATGTTCTATAGCCCTAGAGTGCATAGGGCAACTGTAGGTGCTAGTCCTTGTAGTTCTTTGTGCTCTTCTTCAAGATTCGCCCAATGTTTTTATTAGCAGCCTCAACTGCTCCATTAGTTTGAGGACGATAGGAAAGGAAATAAGTTAATTTACAACCACCTCAGACGTGGTCTAGGAAAGGAAATAAGTTAATTTACAACCACCTTAGACATGGTATTTCTTCAATTGATCCATGTTGGTTGGCTCAGTGAAAGGGTTTGCATCCAAGTCCATCAATCTTACTACTCCCCCAGAATATATCTGCTTAATAATGTATGGGCTTGCCCAATTTTGCTTGAACTTCCCATTTGCATCTTGAACCGGTGCTCAAATTTCTTTCAACACCAAGTCCCCCAACTTCAAATCTTTGGTTCTCACTTTTTTGTCAAAAGCTTTTCTAAGCCTCCTCTAATATCCTTGAATGTGATACAAGGCTTAGAGTCTTTTCTCATCTAGCATGCATAACTAATCACATCTGCTTTGCAACCAATCTGCTTCAGAGATTTCACTTTCCAATACTATCCTTAGTGAACGGACACCCATCTCAATAGGAAGGATTGCTTCCATCCCATACACCAATGAATAAGGAGTGGCTCCTATGGAAGATCAAATTGATGTTCTATAGCCCTAGAGTGCATAGGGCAACTGTAGGTGCCAGTCCTTGTAGTTCTTTGTGCTCTTCTTCAAGATTCGCCCAATGTTTTTATTAGCAGCCTCAACTGCTCCATTAGTCTGAGGACGATAAGGCAAAGACTTGTGGTGCCGAATGCTGAATTGTCGTAGCAACTTTTCTATTTCTCCTTTGAAATGCTACCCATTGTCAAAGATAATTTCATGCAGTATCCCATATCTACAGATGATATTGGTCTGAATGAACTAAGCAACTTTTTTTGAATTCAAAACTTTGTATGAGGCAGCTTCTACCCATTTAGTAAAGTAATCAATGGCTACAAGTATAAATTCATGGCCATTGGATGTTGTAGGGTAGATCTTCCCAATAATGTCTATTCCCTATGTAGAGAATGACCAAGGTGATGTCATGGTATGTAGTGGCATGGGTAATGGTGTGCTATCGTAAGCAACCAAAAATAAAACATATACTCTTAAAAATATATGTAGTAGTGCGAGTAAGGATCGTTCCCACAGAAAGTATCTAACCTAGTTTTATGCTACGTGAACAAGGAGGGGGGCAGTTTGAGTATAACAAAAACAATTTTAAGAAAAACAACTAAGGAACAATTCAAATCAAAGTATCAAAATCAATCAAGAGAACAAACCTTGGTCTAAGTCAACATCCACCATCAGAATATTATAACTGATCATCGATGCAAGCATATATCAATTCACACTTTGAATATTCACCGTTGGAACTATTTTTCTATTTCTCCTTAGTTGCAGTTAATTAGAAAACAAGCGATCTAATTAACCCTAACTACTAAACAACCCAAGACAAGCACTAAAGGTTTAATTTAGTAGCAGCCTTAAGAACTAGAAAGATTGATGAAGCTAAACAACATAAACACAAACGGTTGCATTTAATTTAGTCGAGCGTTCTTCCTAAGATCTAGTAATTTCTAATGCAGCAAATCAAGAAATCTTGGTTGCTTCACAAATTGAAGGGATCAAACAATTACGGATTTGATATCTAACCTAGCAGTAGATTGCAATGAATAATAAACTAGTAGGCCTCCTAGTAATTAAACGAGACAATCATGAAAATAGGCACAAAAAAAATCTAATATTCAAAGCATAAATTGAACAATAAAAACAAATTAGATCTCACAGTTTTATTGATTCTAAGGCTTCAATTTCCTTCGACCAAGTATAAAAGTTTAGCCAAGTAAGGCCATGATGAAAACTTAAAGGAGAAGTTAGAGAAGAGGGGAGAGAGAGACGTGTCTCAAGTCTGATTTTTTCTCCCCCTTTATACATGTTAATTCCCCCTTTTCCAAGCCTACAAGATCTCCTAAAAATATTCTAAATACTATCCTAAAATAACAACATCTAAATCTGACTAATTAAAGAAAAATATAAAATAAATAAAATAGAGTCCTAATATAACTAGAAAAGTGGTGTTTTCAGTTGGAAATTTCGTGCACCAAATCTGGAAACTTCTGAAAATAAAACACATCAAATCCGCATATTAGAATTTCAGGCAAAGGAACATTCCAGAATGTCAGCAATGCAGGTGCAGCAACTTCAAGCCCGATTTTGACCTTGATGCAGCCAATATCTTTCAAAACATGAAAGTTGTAGAGCTATTTCTTGGCATTCCATAACATTTTGAATCATCTCAATCGAAGCTAAGATGAGAGAGTTATGCCCATATTATGAAGCAATGTTGAAACTGTCCAGAATCACCCAATTAGCTACGTTTTGCACTTAATGCCTCCATTTGCATCCTAAATCAAAATATAAGAATAATGAGTACATTTAGGCACCAAATAAGTATAAAGGACTAGACAGTAAGGGAGAAAAATATGACATTTTGCATTCTCATCGGGTAACATATGCTTCAGATCTCCATGGACTTGGCATTGATGGCATCTTTAAACATGAGACGCACAATTGGCTTCCATAGTGGTCCAGTAATAACCCTGTCTCATTATCTTCCTTGATAGCATATGTGCATTCATATGTAGCCCATAAATTGACTCATGAACTTCTTCAATTATCTGTTGTGCTTCCTTAGCAGTTACACAAAGGAGATGAATTCCATCATATGATCTTTGGTAAAGCCTCTCACCACAAATAATATAATTAGTGGACAACCTCCGAATGGTTAACTGATCATTCTTGTCTGCAAACTCCGGGTATGTTTCATCCTTGAGGTATTGTAGGATGTTTGAATACCATTCACCTTCCCCATCCTTTCCTTCATCTTCTTCTATTGTCATGCAGTAGGCTGGTTCTTCTTTTTGTTCCAAAACTATCTATCTAGCTTCATCTTTTTTTGGCCCATCCATCATGGATGCCATGGTTGCTAAAGCATTTGCAATTTGATTCTGCATCCTCGGCACATACTGATATTGGATCTTGCTAAATTTTGATGACCACTTCTGGAGACATTGATGATAAGGCATAAGCCTCTCTTCTTTGATCTTCCATTTATTTTGTATCTGAGAGATTATTAGAGCTGAGTCTCCATACACCTCCAACTCTTTCACTCTAAGGCCTAAGGCTGCTTATAGGCCCATGATGCAAGCTTCATATTCTATGGCGTTATTGGTGGTAGGGAAGTTGAGTCTACTAGAAAATGGGATGTGTGCCCCTTTTGGAGAAATTAAGAGAACTCGAATTCCACTTCTGTTTTGATTTATTGCTCTATCAAAATACATCTTCCACGATTCTACTTTAATCTCCATGATGTCTTCATCCGGAAAGTCTCCTTGAATCTCTTCAGCTTCTTCTGGTGAACAATGGGCTAGGTGATCAACCATTGCCCTCCCCTTTACAAATTTTTGAGTCACATACTTGATATCAAATTCTGACAAAAGCAAAACCCATTTAGCAGTTTTCCCATCTTGCACAGGTTTTTCCATTAAATACTTCAAAGGATCCATTCTTGCAATCAACAGAACCTTGTAAGCTAGCACATAATGTCTAAGTTTATGGGTTGCCCATACAAGTGCTACACATGTCTTTTCTAATGGTGAATACTTCTCTTCATAAGGCATCATCTTCTTGCTGATATAGTATATGACATTCTCCTTTCTAGTCTCCTCTAAGTATTGAGCAAGTAAAGCCCCCATGCTGTATCTGTAGTGGTGAGGTACAACAACAATGGCTTTTCAAGAGCTGGTGGAACAAGTATTGGTGGTTTCATCAAATAACTTTTGATCTTCTCAAAGGCTTCTTGGCATTGTTCATTCCACATGGTTAGGACCTCCTTCTTGAGCAGTCGGAAGATTGGTTCACATGTCATAATGAATTGAGCTATGAACCTGCTGATGTACTGTATTCTCCCCAGAAATCCTCAGATCTCCTTTTCAGTCTTTGGAGGCTTCATTTCTACGATTGCCTTGATTTTGTCAGGATCAACTTATATTCCCCTCTGGCTTATGATAAACCTTAACAGTTTTTCGGATGTGAATCCAAAAGTACACTTCTTCGAATTCAACCACAACTTATAGAACCAGATTCTCTCAAGAACTTCCTCAAAGCCGGTATGTACCCTTCACGATCTTTGAACTTTACTATCATGTCATCTCAACATAAACTTCTACTTCTTTGTGGATCAAATCATGCAGCAAAGTGGTGGCTACTTGTTGGTAAGTAGCACCAGCATTCTTAAGGCCAAATGGCATGACCTTGTAGCAATATGTCCCCCATGGTGTAATGAAGGAAGTCTTCTCCATATCTTTTGGAGCCATCTTAATCTGATTGTATCCTAAAAATCCATCGATAAACGAGAGTAGCGCATGCCCTACTGTGTTGTCAACCAGGACGTCAATGTGAGGCAATGGAAAGTTGTGGTTTGGGTTGGCCTTATTCAGGTCTCGGAAAACTACACACATTCTAACCTTCCCATCCTTCTTTGGTACTGGAACCATATTAGCTAACCACTCTGGATAGTTGACCACTCTTAGGAATCCTGCATTGTACTGTTTTTCTACTTCTTCTTTGATCTTGAGAGTCCATTCTGGTTTCGGTCTTCTCAACTTCTGCTTGACTGGCTTCATGGTTGGATCTGTTGGAATGTAGTGTTGTACTATATTTGTATCAATCCCAGGCATGTCTTCATGTGACCAAGCAAAGATCTCTTTGAACTCTATCAGCAATGCCACTAATGCATCTTTCTCTGAGGCGGTTAGTGTATTGCCCACTTGGATCATTTTGGGCTCATCATCAATTCCTAGGTTAATGGGTTAGGTTTCTTCTTTTATAGGTTCTAGGTATCCATGTTTTAATTCCTTATTATTAAGAGTTTCTTTACCAATTTTAGAAATAAAAACATTCAAAGCCAGCAAATAAGCAGAATCAGAATTCATATTAAAAGGGAAAGAGTTTTTAACAGACTCAACTGGAAAACTATCACAAACAAACTTAACAAGAATAGAAATACTATCAGAAATAGACTCAATGGGAATGGAAACAACGTTCTTGGTAGGAGAGACTGGCTCGGCGGTCTTGATCCTCTTGGCGAAAGTGACTGACTTGACAGTCTTGATTTTCCTCATAGAGTCCTCCATAGGGTGGGCAGCTCCCTTTCATGCCCAGTTCTTCAACTCGATCTTGGCTTCCACAATGGCAGGTGGCTCCTAGTATTTCTTCCCTCAGCATTAGTACCTAGGATCTACATCCATATAATCTGTAGCTTCTCCTTCAACCTCCATATTTATGGGCTTATCGGTCACAAGAGCATCCAGGTGCTCTATGCCATCCATCCATTCATCAAATAGCTCATACTTGCCTCTATTGCCCAAATCAGTAGGTTGAGGGAAATTCTCTGGCTCACTTCCTTCCATTCTCTCCTCATTACGTTCAGCATTCTCAAATGTCATGATCCTAAGACTGTGGACCATCGGTTTTTGGTCTAGAGCAGCCAACCTAGCATCTATGTCATCATCCTCTACAGTATGTAGGGTTGGTGTACTTGGCTCTGACTCATAATACGACCCCAAATTCCAGAACCTCTCTTCCATGCTTGTCATACCTAGAGCTAAACCTTAAGCTAACATTGGTGATATCACTCCAATCTGAAAGATGCCCATAGAGATATTCTTCATGATACATCTGGTTGGCTTGTGCATTTTCCTCTCTTACATCCTCTAACACACTTATCAGCCTGTATTGATCACTATCAGTATCGCTCCACCTGTTAGTTTCAGTATCATCTTCAATAACTTGATCACAGTAGTCCACATCACTATCATATTCCTCACAAAATAGGTCTGCGTCTTCATCTTCTCTATCACTAAGGGGTTCACCCCAATCATCTCTACTGTATGGGCTATCATAACTTTCATTACTATTGTCATCACCATGTCCACTATCACTGCTACTGTTGTCAGTACTACTATTACTCTTGTCTTCACTTCCATCTTCATCATCACTAAGGGTTGCTTCCCCTTCCTCATCTTCATCATTAGCTCTTAATTCATACAGGTTCTTCAACGTATGCTGGCAGGCCTCCCAATATTCTTCTTCTTCTATGTTGTAGATATAATCTCCAAGGAGTGTAGTCATGGCGTCAGGATCCATGTGATCAACCCAATCAATAGGGACCCAAGTTGTATCTCCCTTCTTTAATTCTGGAGCTTTATTGTGACAATCGAGTAGTATCTCGAAACCAAGCACCATTGTCTTTGTTATAGGATCGAATCTTGGTTCTCTGAATCCCCAATAACTTTGACTTTCTCCAGCTTTTATAAACTTCTCATTCAATGTAGGAGTGTAGGGCTTCAGAGGTTCTAGAGGACAAGGAAGTCCTTTTGCTTTGGCCTTGGCTCGGGCCAACTTTCTCACTTCCATTTCTAACAAATCATCATTAGTGGGCTTATAGCCTAGCCCAAAAGGTGGTGTGCCAGTAAGAATTGCCAAGTCTTGAATAGTTGGCTTCTTCACAACTCTCCCCAAATTCATCCCAGGAAGGTAGTTCATTCTTTTCATCATTGGACCACATTTTTGTTACCATAAGGAGCAAAGTCCATTGGGATCTTTTCAGCTTCTTCTTCTCTCTTTTCAAAGCTGGGCTTGTTGATCTCAAAGCCATCCAAGTTCAATGGCTCCTTCTCAGAATCAATATCATAAATAGGTTTAGGCACAGTCAAAGTATCTCCATAGATGGTCACAATAGCCCTTTCATGTGGAAACCAAACCTTTTAATATAGGGAGGAAGGTACGGCTTCTGTGTCATGGATCCATGGTCACCCAAGGAGCATATTGAAGCATGAGGCTATATTGAGGACTTGAAAATCCACCTTCTTGACCATTGGTCCTATGGTAAGCTCTAATGTTATGGTTCCCAAAACTTCTCTCTTACTGTTGTCGTAGGCCCTCACATGTTGATCAGTAGGCACAAAGTCTTCAATGCTCAGGCCAAGATAGCTTGCAATCTTCAAAGGACACACATTCAAGGCACTTCCATCATCTACCAAAACCATTGGTATTCTCTTCCCCATGGAATCTACAGTGATATGCAATGGATCATTGTGGTGCTTCCCCTTCTTGGTCAAATCCTTATCAGAATAGGAAATAGTGAGTTCCCTATTGATGGACCCAATCATAGCATTTAGATATTGGGAGGTTGTGGTTGTTAGGACTTGGATTTGGTTGAGCAAGTCTACTAGGTTTTGTCGGTGTTTGTATACGGCCATGAGTAAACCCCATAAGGATATGTTGGCTTATGTCTTTTGCAGTTGCTTGAGGACTTCATCTTCTTCGGTAGGTGTTTGTTGAGTGGACCTATTCAAAGCTTCAACTGGGTTGTCAGTCTCTAAATGTGGAGGTTTGAAGTGTCTTCCCCCTTGTGATGTGGGCAATTTTGATTGGATCATTGGGATTCATATCTTAGGGTTTGAAGTGTCTCCCCCTTTGTGGATGCTTGGCCATTTTCTTGGGGTTTGAAGTGTCTCCTGTCGTTTATGGATATTTGGTTGTTTTCTTGGGGTTTAAAGTGTCTCCCCCCGTTTATGGATATTTGGTTGTTTTCTTGGGGTTTGAAGTGTCTCCCCCTGTTTATGGATATTTGGTTGTTTTCAGATTCTGGTATTTCATTCCATATGTTATATCCTGTGGTGGTAGTAAAGGTCCTATCCATTAGTTCTTCCCATGTCATCATGAGGTCATAGATCAGGTAAAATGGGCCTTTCTTATTCTCTTCTTCAATCATTAAGCAATTAATCCTCGGTCCTTTCCCAAAATTGTGAATGGGCAAGGGATTGTTAGTGAGGCTAGGCCTTGTAGGCGGTGCAATCACTTTGTTGTCTACTAAGTCTTGAATTGCATGACGAAAGGCAAAACAACGGTCAGTGTCATGACCAGGTACTTGGTGGTAGGCACATCTTTTATTCATATTAAACTTTAAGGACAAAGGGTTTGGAATTGGTCTTGGGTCCAAGGGTTTTAGTAACCCTTTTGCCTTTAGCTTATCAAACACTTGGCTCATGGACATGTACAACTCATGAAATTCTCTCATGGGTCTAGGCCTTTGGTGTACTTGCACAGGTGCAACGAGTGCTATCAATTGATAAGGATCATTTTTATGAATATTGGAAACTTCTGCAGTCTTAGAATTAGAATCTAGGTTCTTTCTAAACCTTGGAAGTTCATCAGTCTTTATAGTACCATTGTTTATAGCATCTTCCATTTGAGTTCCAGCAGCAATTAAAGCCTTAAAATTGGGAAAATTTTGTGCAAACAAATATTTATGGTATACAAGAAATAAGTTCTTTACAACCATGGCTAACTGTTCTTCTTCACTCAGCCTACTCATCATTTGTGCTGCCTTGGCTCTCCACTTGGTGATGAAAGTAGAGAATGATTCTTTCGGCTCTTGCTTGGTAGTCTCAAGGTCTCTTCTTGTGATGTCCACTTCCATATTGTACTTGTATTACTTGTGAAACTCTCAGCAGATGTCCTTCCAACTTCTTGCTCTTGCATCATCCAGGTTGAGGAACCATCTAAGAGCAGCTTCGATCAATATGTTTTGGAACATCTAAGCAAGTACTTCCTCGGTCGCACCTAAGGGCTACATAGCTCTCATATACATTTTCAGATGAGACTTTGGGCAGTCGGTTCCATCAAACTTGTCTAGATTGGGTATCTTGAACTTGGGTGGCAACCTTGCATTTGGGAATAGGGAAAGAGAATCGTAATCCATAAGTTCCTCCATCTTACAGGCTCTTCTAATCATCTCCTCCATTTTATTCATCCTTTCATTGATCTTCTTCTCACTCTCTAGGGCTGGTGGATCATGATCAGTATTGTCCCCCTCTTGATTGTTCTTCAAATTCTAAAACTGCTGCATCATACAGTTCATATCTTCCCTCAGCTGAATCTAACTAGCTACCATAGTGTTGAGTAGCTCTTGGGTGTTCATAGGTTCCTCAGTGTTTGGGTGTTCTCCCTTTTCTGCCATGTTACTAGGAGCTTCAGACTTCTTGTGACTTGAACTGTCTTGGAGGTCGAAGATGGGGTTGTGATGTTGCAGTAGTGGGGTCTCTTCTATGCTTGAAGGCTTTAGTATTATGATAGGAGTGACAAGCTTGGAGCTGGAGCTACTGGCTTGAGTGTCAAACATTAGTTCTCTTTGTAGCCTTCCTTCAGATCTTGACCAAATTCTCCCCTAATGACAGGCTTGGTCAGGTTAATCAAAGCTAAGACCCCATCCACATCCATCAGTCAATCAAAACAAACACACACACAACATGCAATGCAATTTTAACCGGGACCGATCTAAGGATAGGTTCTAAGTCATCATGTTGTAGGGTGGGTTTGTTGTTTCATTGTTTCCCATAGCAAGGACGTTACACCTCCCAACTTGTAATGTAATGAACATTGCATTGGTCCAAGTGGCATGGTTTGTCCTTTACAGTCAACAGGAAATGATCTAATGACTTTGGGCTATGAGTTGGTGAGTTGGCCACTGGGTACCCGAATCTAATGAAGACTGGTGATCCATGGTTACTACTACCACAAAATTGTTGAAAAGGGGTGCACACATTGTTGTTTGGATGGCACACACTATGACAGTTAGGGAAAGATTTTAACAACCAAAACAAACAACAAAATATCGTACACCAAAATACAACATCCCATCAAACATAAATAAACAAACAAACAACTATATCATGCAAGACCATGCAAAACAAAAGTACATATTTGGTCACTTAAGTCTAATACAAAGCTTAACCCTCAACATCCCCAGTGGAGTTGCCACTATAAGAGACATGTCCCTAAAAAAAAGAGATTCAAGTACCTTTTTAGGTTACCTCTCTTTTTGGGTAAGTGGTATGGAGTCACCACTTATTTTTCTTTATACAAAAAAAATAAGAAAAAATACTAATTACAAAATATATGACTTAATAGTCCCATTCATTAATTGAATAAAATTACATATCTGAAAGAAAATTAAAAAGTTACATAGTTTTGGGTCCTAGTTACAATCTACCAAATATTTACATGGCTCGTTGTCCTAGTTACATTCTACCCAAAACAAATGAAGATAAGGCTAGATCTACTAAACCAAAAACCTAAATCCAAAGGCTAGATTACATAATGGGAAGGTGTTAGGCACCCATTCCACCCAGACAAAGTCTGGTCTTCTAGACTCTTGTGGCTAATATACTATGCTATGCATGTCATGCATGATATGTTGAACATGTGAATGAAAAATTAAATCACACAAATTTATGTATGGATGAAATCTCTTCTTTTTGTAAAAAAATCATATCTGTTTTTATTGTTAAAAAAAATGATTTTGATTTGTCAAAATATCAAATCTGCTTTATGGGATGTAAAAAAATGGTTTTTGATGATAAAAATTCAGATTTGTTTTGTTATAAAAAAAAATTATTTTTTTATGACAAAAATTCAGATATGTTTTACTATATATTTTAAAAAAGATTTTCTAAGAAGAAAATTTCACTCATAAACTATATTTATGTAATCATGAATTAAAATAAACACAAACACAGTAATACATAATATCTTTCTTTATTTCAACAATTTGCATGTATTAAGAAAATCATATTTGAGAAAAATTTAATTCTGCATCTCATAAAGATGCCAATCTCTTTTTGTTTGAGAAAACTCAAATCTACATCAAAGGAAGATTTAGATCTATTTTTATATTGAGAAAAAATTCACATGCAAATTTATTGACATTCAAGAAAAAGATTATAACAATCATATAGAAAATATCATGCTTTAAATAAAAGGACAATTAACAACTCATAAATATTTGAAAAAGAAAGAGATATAATATGCATCATCACATCACAAGAGAAGGGGGAAGGAAACAACCTCTTGCATGAGCACACTTTGTTCTTGAGAGGATGTTTTAGGGTTCAAAGAAATTTTTTCAATTCTCATTGAAATCTAAAAACCCTAATTTTGCAGCAACACTTAGAGAGATGATCAGAAAATATGTGTGGATTGAGAGTAAAAAATGTATGCCTCTCAAGGCGTAAAAAAAAGTTGCTGAATTATGAGGTTCAGTCTCTATTTATAGAGGCCAAAAGACTCTAAAAAATAGGTACGGACGATTAGGGTTTGAATCCGAACGCATCCTTTTGCGAAAAGGTCGCAAAGGGTGTGCCTTATCATCACCCAAAGGCTGTTGCGCCAAAGCCCACAAGATGGCAATTCAGCACTTTTAGAGTGCCGTTCGGCACTCCAAATGTGCCGTTCAGCACTCCAAAAGTGCCGAATTGGCTCTTGGAGGTCGAACGCACTTTCGTGTTCGGGTGCCATTTGGTCTCTCCTTCTAGGGTTTTTTGGCCGGTCTTTGTACCTAGACGTGTTTTCAACCTCCGTTTATGATTTTTTTATATCTTTTCTGGATAATTCAGGCTTTTTTAAGAAAAATTATCTTGAACAATTTTTTTGTGGATAAATCCCTTAAAATAAATCTTGATAATGTTCAAATTATCCCCAATTTTGTTGTTATCCAATCATCCATTTTATTCCTATGCATGCATCCCAATTTTAAATACTAATTATCAACCAATTACAAAATTATCTAATTAATTTTAATTGCTTAACCAATCATAATTAATTTAAATTAATCATGTGTGGTCGATTCTACCTAGACACAATGCATACTGACCATGCAAACTTGATCATGCGATATCTTTCAATCCGATGGTTCAATTCGGAAACCTTAAACACAATTGCGATCGTTAGAATCTCAAGACCATTTTTATGATATGCAATGAATGAATTAATGCATACAATGCAGGAACAAATTGATGCATGTGATGCAAGAACAAAATGATGCATGATGCAAGAATGATTTTTTTTTTTTTTTTTTTGGTTCATGGATGGTCACTCCAATCATCTTCCTTGATTAAATCATGGGTGCAAAATTGAGTTTCTACAATAAGAAAAAGTCCTAAAAGGCGATCAAAGAAATACTTCCATTCATCCAAATTTCTCAAACCACATACTCTCAATCCCAATCTCTCAAAATCTTGTCACATCATTGAAGCATTTATACTTCTATTCCAAGAGTAATTTATTAAAAGAGTTTAAGTCACTGTACTTACGGGAAAGCATCACTAGGGATAGGAGGCCGCCTTTGGTAACCCACATTATTCCTTGACACCTATTACAATAATTATCCATTGCTAGCCAACTTGAGCCTTTAAACAATTAGCCTGTTTTTCAATGAACCCACTAAAAACTTAAATCTTGGGTGGGGAAATTAAGTATGCTTGCTTAAATCTCAAGATGAGGAAGTGTTGACCTTATGGATTCAACACCACTTGGTAAGGTTCTCAATGGAGACACTGAGAACAATAAAATAGGAAGATTCATCAAGTTCAATAAAGAGAGTCCATCAAGAAGAGATAAGATTTTGAGGAGGTATCAAACTATGAGAAAAAGAGAAGGCCATCAAGCTAGAAAAGATTTCAACCAAAAAAAAAAAAAAAGAGAGAGAGAGAGAGAGAGAGAAAGAGAGAAGTGAATGCAAGAATTTTCATCAAGTTGTGAGAGAATACTAATTCATCAAAAGACACAAGAGACATGAGATTCCATGAAAGATCATTCAAGTTGAAAGGGATGAGCAAAAGTGAAGACTCATCAAGAGAAGAAAATCCAATCAAATTGAGGAAAATGAGAAAAAGTAAGACACATTTCACAAAAAAAGTGTGTTCAGTCAAGTCAAGAAAAATGAAAGTGCATTAGAAAGGATAAGAAGGTATCAGGGAGTCATCCAAGAAAGATGGAAGTCTATCAAATTGAAAGAAAAAATGCAGTTGAATTTGCCAATAAAATTCAAAAAAAAAAGCTCGCTAGGCTGAAAAGCTGAAAGGGTGGTCTAGGAAAAAATTAGAGCCAAAAAAAATTTTAAAAATAAAAACAAAGAAAAGTTCGCTTGGCTAAAAACCTGAAAGGGCAGCAAAAACAAAAACAAAAAAATCAAAAAACAAATTTCACACAAAAGAGAGAGAGAGAGAGAATGAGTGATCTAATCACAAGATAGGATGCTAAGAACACCAAAATAGGAAGTCATCAGGCTGAAAAGATCAGGACCAAATGAAAGGAATCAATGAAGACCAATGAGAAGATGATGAACATGACAAGGATTTTAGCACAAGAGTCAATGATGAAAGATGTGGAAAATCTTCCAATGATTGAATTTAAAGTATTGCATACTTAGGGAAACATCATAAGGGTTTTTGAGCCTTTTATATCCTTCCTTTTGATAACCTGAACCCGGCCTACTTTACAACCTTTGAATAAAGCCCCCCTTGAAGTCCTGCTAATTGAGAGCACACATTTAGCTCTGATGATATTTTCTCTTGGATTAAGAAGGAAAATTGCTCAAGATTATCAAGCCCCACTGGCTGATATCTTTAAAAGAAAATTTTCACAAATTCTCAAGTAACCGAAATTTTTTTCTAAGCTCCAAACACTCACTTTGTTTGCTCCCAACAGAAAATAACTCTCAAGAGAACAAATTTCCAAATTCTCAAAAATTTTCAAAATATTCAAACTTAGGATTTTTCCATTTCTTACTTGCTCCTAATATGTGTGATTCCCAAGCATTTGATTCCTTGGATTGTCTTTGAAGACTTAATTTAAAAAAAAAAAAAATTCAGAATGAAGAAGCAAATTTGATTGCATGTTTTTAATGATTTTAAATCCTTTCTAACCAATGAGATCGAGTTAACAATTAAGCATTATGATTGGTCAAAAAGGTTGTTAAAAGGATCGCCTTTTGTTCATTTGAAAAAGATAAAATTTCAAAAAATCTCATTCTAAGTAAATTGCTTTCAAAGAAAAAAAGAGACTCATTTGAAAAAATTCATTTCAAAAAAGCTTTTTTTCAAAACTTCATTTTTCAAAACTTTTTTTTCAAATTACGTTTGGACCTGATCCTCTATGAAAGAGGTACATAGGTAGCTTTTCCAAAAGCCCAGTCACAATCATCCAAAAAACTTCATTTTTTCAAAGGCTCAAAATCAAAACATTTTTTTTTTTTTTTTTTTTTGTGAATTTAGGCTAGAAGCATTTGTTTTGCATTAAGTATATCATCAATTTTCTGTGCAAGCATGTCTAAATTAGGGGCATTGGCCCAAAACATTTTTTATATAATAACTGAGTACTAACAAGTTCATGGGAAGAATATTTTGCAAGAGGAGGACATGGATCTTTCATCTACTCAACAATCACCGTCAATCTTCAATTTAGATGTGCCAATCGGCACTCCAATAGAACCCATTGGCCCTCATCCCAACAATTATTGTTTTGCCCAGTTTTGTGATTTTGATCTTGTTTTACTCAAATTTTTCTTTATTGAGATCCCTACACAATAAGATTTTTCAAAATTCACATTGATTTCTGAACTAGGGGCATTCGTCCATACCTCATCCATTTTGAAAAAATCATCATCATCATCTTTTCATAAAAAATCAAGATTTCCAAAAAAATCATGCATTCATTTCTAAACAAGGGACATTCGGCTCCACCTCATGCAAGTAAATGCAGATTCCAACAAGAGCCAAGCAAGATATGTTTAAATTAGTACTACAAGGTCTCATCAGGTAAATTCTAAACTTGTCTTAGTTAAAGTTTCCACATGTCCAAAATTTCCCATGACTAAAATCACATGTCCAAAAAAAATTCCCATGACCAAAATCACATGTCCAAAAAATTCCCATGACCAAAATCACATGTCCAAAATTCCCATGCCCAAAATCACAACCAAAAATTCCCATGCCCAAAATCACATGTCCAAAAATTTCCTATGACCAAAAATCATGCGCCCCAAAAAAAATCAATGTCCCACAAAAAGTCGATGCCCCACCAAAATTTTACCACAAACAAAATTTTTCACATGTCCATATACAACTACCAAATTTTTCCCATAACCATACACAATAAAAAATTCCCACATGACCATGTCCATGTACAACTACGAAAATACCATATCCACAAAAAAATTTTCCGTATCCACAAAATTTTTCTATACTCATACCCACAAAATTTTGCCATAAATTACACATGCCAACAAATCTTCCACATTCATCATGATTTTGTTCAACCAAGCCTACACAACAAATTCTTCACAATTTCGATGCCCCCAAAATTCAAGCCAAAGTTCATCCAACAAACATCACAAATCACCAACATTGCCAAAATTCTTCACAACTTCAATGCCCGCAAAATTCAAGCCAAGACTCATCCAACAACATCACAAATTACCAACATTGCCAAAATTCAATAAGCCACCAACATTGTCCAGATTACACCATGACCAAAAGATACAACACTTCATCAATGCTCCAAAGCCAACATTTCCAAAACATGATCAATCACACAATGCCCTCAAAATTTCAAAAGGAAAAATCTCCTGAATAAATCTTTGAAGGAAAAATTTCCCAAACAAATCTCCACTGACACACATCTCTTATAAAAGGAAAAATCTCCTGAACAAACTGAACACATCTTCATAAAAGGAAAAAAACACATCTCTTAAATACATGTTCTAAAGGAAAAATCTCCTGAACAAATCTTCGTGAACACATCTTCATAAAAGGAAAAATTTCCTGAACACATCTTCAAAAGGAAAAATCTCCTGAACCAATTTTCAAAGGAAAAATCTCTTGAATAAATCTGCAAAAGAAAAATCTCCTGAACAAATCTTCATGAACACATCTTCAAAAAAGGAAAAGTTTCCTGAACACATCTTCAAAAGGAAAAATCTCCTGAACCAATTTTCAAAGGAAAAATCTCTTGAATAAATCTTCAAAGGAAAAATCTCCTGAATAAATCTTCTTGAACACATCTTCATAAAAGGAAAAATCTCCTGAACCAATTTTCAAAGGAAAAATCTCTTGAATAAATCTTCAAAAGAAAAATCTCCTGAACAATTCTTCATGAACACATCTTCATAAAAGGAAAAATTTCCTGAATGAGTCTTCAAAAGGAAAAATCTTCTGAACCAATTTTCAAAAGAAAAATCTCTTGAATAAATCTTCAAAGGAAAAATCTCCTAAACAAATCTTCATAAACACATCTTCATAAAAGGAAAAATCTCCTAAACAAATCTTCAAAGGAATCTCCTAAACAAATCTTCAAAGGACAAATCTCCTGAATAAATCTTCACAAGATAAATCTCCCGAACAAATCTTTAAGAACAACTCCAAATCCCAAATTGTCAATTCAAAAATTTTCATTCCCAAGCTTTCAATTTCACATTCTCAATGCCCAAATTTTAAAATCAAATCTTCAGTTTTCAAAAATTCAAACTGCAGATTTCAAGATCAAAATCCCAAGCCTTAATGTTCAAAATCCTAAGGCTCAAAATTTCAGATTTTTTTAAGTTCCAAATTTCAAATGAAAATTTCCAGGTTCCAAAGTCCTAGAATTTGAAATAAGAATTTCAAAACTTCCAAGTTTCAAAAATTAAATGTTAAACTTTTCTTGATAAAATTCAAATCAAGAGTGAGCAAATGAAAATTACACATCTCAAAAATGGTGGGACCACTAAGCACCCATTAGTTAAAGTCTAATTCTGAATCTTGACTTTTTGCAGACGACATTGCAACTCTAGATTGAGGTAGAGGAGATCTCTTTGATCATCATTTTAGTTCCAGATTATCAAAGTAGAGGAAATCCCTATGATCATTATTGTAGAAACAAATCCGGATTGAGTCAGAGGAGATTCCCTTGATCATCATTTCAGTTCCAGATTCTCAAAGTAGAGTAGATCCCTTTGGTCATCATTGCAAAAAGCAAATCCTAATTGAGGAAGAGGAGATCCCCTTGGTCATCATTTCAGTTCCAGATTATCAAAGTAGAGTAGATCCCTTTGATCATCATTGCAGAAAGCAAATCCAGATCAAGGTAGAGGAGATCCCTTTGATCATCATTGCAGAAAGCAAATCTAGATTGAGGTAGAGGAGATCCCCTCGATCATCATTTCAGTTCCAGATTATCAAAGTAGAGTAGATCCCATTGATCATCATTGTAGAAGGCAAATCCAAATCAAGGTAGAGGAGATCCCCTTGATCATCATTTCAGTTCCAGATTATCAAAGTAGAGTAGATCCCTTTAATCATCATTGCAGAAGGCAAATCCAAATCGAGGTAGAGAAGATCCCATTGATCATCATTTCAGTTCCAGATTATCAAAGTAGAGTAGATCCCTTTGATCATCATTGCAAAAGGCAAATCCAGATCGAGGTAGAGGAGATCCCCTTGATCATCATTTCAGTTCTAGATTATCAAAGTAGAGTAGATCCTTTTGATCATCATTGCAAAAGGTAAATCTAGATCGAGGTAGAGGAGATCCCCTTGATCATCATTTCAATTCCAAATTATCAAAATAGAGTAGATCCCTTTGATCATCATTACAGAAAGCAAATCCAGATCGAGGCAGAGAAGATCCCCTTGATCATCCTTTCAGTTCCAGATTATCGAGGTAGAGGAGATTCCCTTGGTCATTATTCCATTTCAAATAAAAGAAGAGAAGATCCCTTTGATCGTCATTCCAGACAACTCCATTTTCAAGATCAAGATAGGAAAATTTCCTAGTCACCCTAATTGCTAAGAATCATTTCCAGAGTCATCAACTACCAGCTAAGTCCGGTATTTTCTTTTTCTTTTTTTTTTTTGTCAAAAGATAAGGCTAGTTCTATGTTCCAAGATTTTAGGTTCGAAGGCTAGGTAACCTTTGAAAATTCAACCTCAATTAAATTATGGCCGCTAAAATCAATGTCTTTGTTTTACATTGACATTCGCTTTTCAAGCTCTGTCAATGAGGGGCATTCTGTAGATACTCAATTTTGCACCCATAATTTAATCAAGGAGAATGACTTGAATGACCAATTCATGTACCCTAAAAATCATAGTTGCATTACATGCATCAATTTGTTCTTGCATTACATGCATCATTTTGCCTTTGCATTACATGCATTAATTCATTCATTGCATATCATAAAAATGATCTTGAGATTCTAACGGTTGCAATGGTGTCTCCAGATTTCAAATCAAACCATCGGATCAAAAGATATCACATGATCAAGTTTGCACAATCAACATGCATTGTGTCTAGGTAAGGTCAACCACACACGATTAGTTTAAATTAATTCTGATTGGTTAAACAATTAAAATTAATTAGATAATTCTGTGATTGGTTGATAATTGGTGTTTAAAATAGAGATGCATTCATGGGAATAAAAGAGATGGTTGGATAACAATAAAATTATGGATAATCTAAACTTTATCAAGATTTATTTTGGGGTATTTATCTACAAGATAATTGTTCTTAAATAGCCTGAATTATCCTAAAAAGAGATGAAAAATCATAGACGGATGATGAAAACGCGTCTAGGTACAAGGACCGGCCAAAAAACCCTAGAAGAGGAGTCCAAACGGCACCCGAACACGAAAGAGTGTTCGAAGCCATAGGGCCAATTCGGCACTTTTGGAGTGCCGAACAGCACTCTAAAAGGGCCGAATTTACCTGATGTGGGCTTTGGCCCAATGGCCTTCGGGTGACGATAAGGCACACCCTTTTCGCAAAAGGATGCGTCCGGATTCGAACCCTAATCGCCCGTACCTATTTTTTAGAGTCTTCTGGCATCTATAAATAGAGACTGAACCTCATAATTCAGCACCTTTTTTTCTACGCTCTGAGAGGCACACATTTTGGGCTCCCAAACAACTCATATTTTCTGATCTCCTCTCTGAATTTCTGTTGAAGCTAGGGTTTTCAGGCTTCAAAGATAACTGAATAAGTTTCTTTCAGTGGCGACTCCAAAAATTTTGTTTAGGGGGTTCATTAAAATTTTTTAATAAAAAGAGATCTTAAATATATCAAGTTATCAACAAATAATAATAATATGTGAAGTTTTATAATTTTATTCTACAAGTTTTCAAATTTTGAATGTTACATGATAGTTCATTACGAGTATCTATTGCCAATGTGGATAGCTATGAGCCTATGACCATTTTATTTTGTTAAGTTTGTCTAATATTTTTTTTATACAATTGTTATTATCTATTTGACTTTGTTTTCATAAAAATATTTTAGACTAAATGACTAATCTCAACTCATTGGCTCCATATTAATTATTAACGCACACAATCACACTCATTCACACATAAAATTATACACTACATGTCTACTTAACCAATCAAATGCTTGAACAATCACTAACTTTACAATTTTTTTTTCTTGAATTTTACTTCCTTTGTAACAAAAGTTATTATAATACGATAACAATACACACACATGTAAAAAAACCATCTCTATTATAAAGTTATATTATATTTATATTGTACACACAAACAACAACATACATCATAATTTACACAAATAACATTATAACAAAAAGTAATGTACACAATCAATATTAGACACACTCACATATATAATATAAATTTATAAAAAAGAATTACACTTACAATTCACAAATATGTACTATTTACTCTTAGAGTCGAAAATACTTGTAATAAGGGTGTGCAAGATTTAAGTCAAGGTGTACAAAAAAATATTTTTAAGAATAAATTAAAGTATTAAACTAACAAAAAAATATTTTACATATATAAAATTATTATTTTTTTGAAGTCAGGGGGTTCATTTGAACCCCCTGGTTAAGCTATAGCGCCGCCCCTGGTTTCTTTGAACCCTAAAACATCCTCTGAAGTAGAAGAATGCTCATGCAAGAGGTTGTTTTCTAACCCTTTTTATTTCTATGCTTTTCTTATCATGATAATGTATGTTTAATTGTTTCAAATATTCTTATTCTTCCTTGTTAATCTTGTTTATAAAAACATGTTCTTGATTTCTTTATTGTTGATACAATCTGTTTCTTAATTTTAAAGATCTGCATGTAGTCAACTATTTTTCTTCAAATAAAACGAATTTACATCTTTCTTAGATGCAGATCTGAATTTTTCTTCAAATAAAACGGATCTGCATCTTTCTTAGATGCAGATCTAAATTTTTCTTCAAACAAAACAGATCTGCATCTTTCTTAGATGTAGATTTGACTTTTTCTTCAAACAAAAAGAGATCTGCATCTTTATAAGATGCAAATCTAAATTTTCTCAAATCAAAACTGATTTATATCTTTCTCAGGATACAAATCTGATTTTTTTTTAATACATGCAAATTTTTGAAATAAAGATAGAGATCATGTATTGTTTGTATTTGTTTTAATTCATGATTGCATAAATTCATATTATGAGTGAAACTCTCTTTTGAATAAATAAATAAATAAATAAATCTTTTTCATTCTTTTAAAACATATAAAAAACAGATCATGTTTTTCTATTGTCAAAAAACCCTTTTTATTTCATCATAAAAACGTTGTTATCAAAAACCATTTTTTTTTTAGTTCTTCAAAAACAAATCTGATGTTTTTCAAATTAAAAGACTTTATTTTATATAATAAGATTTGAATTTTTATCATCACAAACCACTTTTTTCTACATCCCACAAAACAGATCTGGTATTTTGACAAACCAAAATCAATTTTCTTAATCACCAAAACATATCTAAATTTTCTTAAACAAAAGAAGAGATTTCATTCATAAATAAATTTGTGTAATTTAATTTTTGTTTCCCATGTTCAACATATCATTCATAACATGCATAACATAGTACATTGGTCACATGAGTCTAGAAGACTAGACTCTGTCTAGGCGAAATGGGTGCCTAACACCTTCCCATTTCGTACCCTAGCCTTCAGATTTAGGTTTTTGGTTTAATAGATCTAGCCTTGTCTTTGTTTGTTTTGGGTAGAATGTAACTAGGACAACAAACCATGTAAATATTTGGTAGATTGTAACTAGGACCCGAATCTATGTAATTTTAAAGTTTTTCAGGACATGTAATTTCTTTTATTCAATCAATGAATGAAACTATTCAGTCATGTATTTTGTAATTAGTATTTTTTCTAATTTTTTTTTTGTATATAGAAAAATAAGTGGCGACTCCATACCACTTACCCAAAAAGAGAGGTGCACTAAAAGGTACCTAAATCTCTTTTTTGAGGGACGCTTTTCATCGAGGTCTCTCACAAATATAATGTTTGAATTAAATTAAAATAAGGTACAATTTTTTGGATAGACATTGTGGAGTGCCTAAAACTTTCCCCACATGTAACCAAACTTCCAAGTCCAAAATCTTTTGTTCGAGACTTCTGATTTACCTTAGTTAATAAATCCTAAAAATCAGTTTTGTTAATTAAGTAACTTAAAAAGAATTAGACAAATAGGTGACCAATCACACCTAATAAAAAACCAACAGTTGGTAGCGATTCCTAAAATAGAAATAAGAAAAATGAACTCACAAACACACGCATCACCCTAGAAACACAAGCATACAAAGAGTCATATCGCTAGGAACCCAATGTGCAATAAACCAAAAGAAGTAGAGAAAAAGCCCTAAATCAGCTTTTTTTTTTTTTTCCGTTTGTGGGGCATCCACATAGCCCCCAATTATTCTTGTAATCAAATCAACTTATTGGCGTGCTATAACCTGTTGTCTAATTCTTTGTTTATTTCAGAACCCCTCTCTTTTTTTCTTTTTTCTTTTTTGAATAGAAAAGAAGCCCTCTCATTTAGTCCTTTTTTTTTTCTTTTTGGAAATGGTCATCTAGTCCAATATTGAAGAGTGAATTTGCAAATTTCCCAACTATTCATTGTGGATCCAAGAATTTTAACACAGGTAACTTGAAAATGTGAATTATACGCATGCAGGGTATGTATATATTACATATACGAGCGTCAAATGGAATTTTACAAATGTACTTTTTTGTCTTCTTGAAAAGGGAGTTCAACAGGATAGTTTTCTTGTTAAGTTCTTAGTTGGCTGGTTTTTAAGTTGTGTTTTATGTTTAGGTTTGTTGATCCTGCGCCAGCAGGTTAGATCCTATGGGTCTGTTTCCCTTTTGTCTTTCCTGTTGTATTCCAATTTCTTGAAGCAATGAAATCTTTGTTCCCTATCAAAAAAAAAAAAAAATACAGTCCTTGAAATCTAGAACAAGTTGAAGCTATCTTTGGTAAAAGGTTGAAACTAAATAATTAGGAAGTTGAAATAAATAGAAATGGAAATATAAAGGGAAAAGCAAAGGAGGGTTGAGATATCCCATGTCTACTTCTACTTGAGTTTTGTATGTTATATCAAAACAAAAATCAAGTACTTTTCCACAAATTTTTGCCAACCAGATACTAATCAGTATTAAATATATGGGCCCCAAAAGCAAGCCATTATTAAGGTGAAATCTTTATGGTTTTAAGATAATAAACTTATCATAAGGTAGTTACAATATTATACAAACACAGATTAACTTGTCTTCAAGAACTTCCGGTTGGTATCCAATCTTATTTGGAGATACAGCACATACGGTATAATAGCACACTTTTGCAAAGGAAATTCAACTGGTGGCTGTTGTGAACTGGTAAGAGGCATAAGAAAGAGTACCCATGTCCCAGCTGTGGTGGGCGGTTTTGGCCTTGGCATTTTCACCAGCAGCACCCATGGCCACATGCAATGGATAGAAGTGATCTGGCCAAGGGTGAGCCATTTTTGCACTTGGTGCCTTCTCATCCCAGTGATTCACATCTTCATATCTACAGCAAGAGTTAAATACTTAATTCATTCTACAAAAAGTTAATGAAATTAGATATACTCTACATCCACGCAAGAATCAAAAAAGAGGAGTAAAGAAGCTAACCATATGGTGTGTATTTTTTTACTACCTTATATATTGGGTGGTTGGCATTCTCAGGTATTTGACAAACCCTGCCAATAATAAGCAACTTTGTTTGATACCAACTTTGGTTCTCACAAAGGAACATCCCTCGTGCAAATAATATCAAAATCTAACTCAGATCCGGAATGACCATCCAAATGACACTGAAAGTCAAAAAGACTAGCATTTTGTGACTCATTTATGCCCTAGTGGTTAGAGAGTAAGAAGGCAACCTTCAACCTTGATGAGAAGGCTTTCATTTGTGAGGAGAATAAGAAAACCCCCAACACACAAATATCATTGATCATTCTCAATTGATATGAAAATTCTTTTGCTCTTTTTTCTCCATATCTAATAACAGGTTCTTTTCTATAATTATTGCTAACTTCCACATGCATCTAGTGGGTTTTTGGAATAATGCCTTCACCCTCAACCCATTTTTGTGAGAGGAACTGTCATTTAAACCATCATTGAATCACTAAAGAAGGTACATATTTTTAAATCATGCCAAAAAAATTTTAAGTGTACTTTGCCTAGTAACTCCTAAAATGGACTAAAAAGCCTAAATACATCATTCTAAAATGAATGTTAGACTACAAAAAAGCCTTAAGCCATTGCTTTAGAAATGGAATGCTATTCTACCATATGAAACTTAGCGCCAAATGCAAATTACGTACCACCAGGTCCGCCCTACCTACCTTTTCAGTTTACCAATCTACACAAAATATAAGCAAACGCCTCATTATTAGAAGTTAATAAACTCCTAGCCATTACTTGCCCAATTATGAAGTTATAATTATATCTAGTATGTATGTCAACATAGGATGCCGTCAATTTCTTGCAAACCATACCAAAATCATAATATAACCCAGATGTACGACAAAAAAAGTAAGAAAGAAAGTGGCAAATCACTTATCAATTACCTTCCTTCAAGAAGAGCATCTTTAAGCCAGGTATCAAAATTCATAGCCCAGGAAGGAACAGAACTGCCCCCAATGTTCCTCAAGTTGTGAGTAGCACTTCCAGAACCCATGATGAGGACACCTTCTTCCTTAAGAGGAGCCAATGCCTTGCCCAACTTGTAGTGATAAGTACCATCTCTATCTGATTGAACAGAGAGCTGACACACTGGGATATCAGCCTCTGGATACATTAACATGAGGGGAACCCATGCACCATGGTCAAGCCCTCGTTTTCTATCCTCATCAACATGCTTGAATTCTGATGCCATGAGCAGTTCCTTTACCCTCTTTGCCAATTCTGGAGCACCCGGAGCTGGGTACTTGAGCTGGCAATGAGGAAAAGAATTAAAAAAGACAGTAACATAAATGAATTTTCTAAAAAATAAATCTTTTACACAGCCAAGTTGCTCAGGTGGTGTCTTCCCCTGCACTTTGTCATGAAAATTAAAAGATTGACTTTTGTTAAAGCTTCTTGTTTCCAAGTCCAATTAATGACCTTATTATTCTTGTTTAGGAGCATGTCTAAGCTTACAATGGACAAGAACTTAACAAATATTATGCATTTTATGTGTTAGTTACTAATTATGACCCAATAAGCAGTCAAGCATAAGTATTTGTGTGACAACTTTAAGGTCCATGTTCAAGATTTAGAAAAGAATATAGAACTTTCATTATCAACTACTGATATCAAACAAATTCATAATTTTGCTGGTAAGACAATTAACACATGCAAACCCCCAGCTGACAATTCAGCTCAGTTATGATTCCATTCGCAATCAAAAGGGAAAGGAAGAATGCTAATTTTGTAGTAGTCATGAAAAAACTTGTCATGCCAGTTGACGGTTGCAAAATTTTTAAAAGCATGACTGAATTACAACTGCCAAATCTGTATGAGAGTAAAATTTTCTACATAGGGCTGCTTCTTGGAAACAAAATAATAAAAGTAGGCACTCAAGGAACTTAAATTATTTTATCCATGGATCCCAATCCCAAGGACAGCAATAAAAAATAAAAATAAAAAAATTTAAAAAGTGTAATCTAAGAACGTTTCCAGCAGATTAGGCAAATTTTTGTATTGTTTGTAGAATGAACAGTGACTTTTACCTTTTAACTACTCACTTTTTCAAATACATTTTCCAACAAATTCTCTATCTCATTCTTTATATCATTTAAATATTATTTTCTCATTCATTATTATTATTTTTTTTTTAACAACTACATATCTTCCAATATTTTTTTTATTTAATACCTTATTATTATAATAGAAAAAAATATTCAAAGAATAAACAGTATCTCATCAGACTTGACGAACTCCTGTTTATGAGCCAAAAATATTTAGGATATAGAGAGTTGAAAAATGAACAGACTATTTTACGAGTTTAGTTTGCTCTCTAAAGTAGAATGCATTTTATATTTAGCTCTCGGAGATGCACTAACGAAACTTCCAAAACAGAGATGAGGTAGGAATGCACAACAAGACAACGAAACTTTCAATATTAGTTTCAAGGTCAACATCACCCACCAAACCCCACCAACGTGCACACCAACCCATCCATAATTATTTGTTTAAAATATATGTAAAATAATTACAGCCGAATATGAACCACTCGAACTCAAATTGGAAAATAAGAATCAAATTCAAATCCAAATTATGTTTGTTTGGGGCCGATTATGTTTATTTATTACCACAAGAGTCAAATTCAAATCCAAATTTAAGCTCAACTATTGATCGAACCAAGCTTAAATATATAATGTGACTGTAAACAAGCTTGCAAAAATGAGATTTATATATATAATGTTATATGTTTATGTTTATGGGCATGTATGAATAAAAATGTACAAATATAGAACTATATTTGTAAATAAATTTAAAATATATCAAATAATTATTTTGTAAATAAATTTAAAAGATATCAAATAATCGTTTATAATTTATTGATCAAAGAGGTAGGATTTGAGAAAAGAAAAGAAAGATATTATTATGTATGGGTGTATAGTATAGTATAGTATAGAATACCTTGTACATATCCTTGGGGAAGCCATAGAAATCGTGGATGGTTTCGTTTAAGCCGGTGATGACATTGACGGAAGGGACAGCGGTGTCCCAGTGTCCAGAGATAACGAGAATGGCCTTTGGGCGCTGGCAGAAACCTTTTTCCTGCCACGCCTTCAAGAAATGTCTCGCCGGAATCGAGTCGTCTATTGACAGCGTTGGCGATCCATGAGATATGTAGAACGTGTCCATCTCAAGCTCTTTTTGTGAATTTGAATAACAGCAACCCAACACACCTACGTTTGGTAAAGATGATGAGAAATCGAGAGACACAGTCAGACAGACAGACAGACGGTCAGAATTGAAAAGGGAGACGAATGAGGACTTTCCAATGATTTATACCACTGCCAGCCAACAACTTTGACCATTTTTCTATCTTTATCTATTTCTATATTACTATTTAAGGTTTGTTCATGTTTGGACCGGATTTTTTTTTGGTTTCAAAATATTCCTACCGTCTATGTTTGAATAGGGATGGCAATTTGGACCCGACCCGCGGGTACCCGGTCCAACCCGACCCTAATGGGACGGATTTTACCTGGTCCGATAAAGAATAAGGTCGGGTTTGGGTTTTTTTAAAAAAAAAAACCCAAAGCGGGTCCAGGTCAGGTCCGGGTTTTGAAAAAAACCCGACCCGAACCCTGACCCGACCCGGTTAACTAAATATAAAATTACAAAAAACCCTACCTATATATATATATATATATATATATATCATAAACCTAACCCTAAAACTATTTCTCTCTCAACTCTCAACTCAGCCGCCTCTCTCAAGTCTCACCTCACCCTTACTGACTTTCACTCTCACCCTCACTGACTCTCACTCTCACCCTCACTCACATCTCATTCGCCCCTCACCACCTCACTGACTCTCACTCTAACTCACATCTCATCCTCACCCTCACTCTCATTCACTCACCGACCCACCCTCACCCTCGTGGAGGAGCACGAATCTTGTGGTGGTCGTCGTTTGTCACGGAGGAGCACGGATCTTGTGAGGTTAGGCGAAGATTGTTGAAACCACCGTCGACGAAGCTACCGTCTGAGTTCTTCATTTTTTTTTTGGTTCTTTTTTTTTTTTTTTGGGTTCATTTCCTCGGTAGTTTTTGTTTTTGGGTGTTTGATGTTTGAGGATTCATGTAAGAATCGGTCCATAAATGGAGTTTTGTTTCCTCTATTTTTTATGTTTATTTATTATTTATTGTCTAAAAATCTCATTTCAGCAAAACTGATGCTTCAATGTTGATTGATTTGTATTTGTGTTGCTGTTGCTGTTTGTGTTTGTGCTTGTGCTTGTGCTTTTTTTTTTTTTAATTAATATGATTGGTCGGATTTGGCCACAGATTAGGCCCAGAAGTGGTTGGACGGGGCTTGCGGATGCCCGACGAGGCGAGTATGGGGCTAAAAAAAAGACCCATTTATTAAACGGGCCGAGTCCGGGTAACAGGGGAAGGCCCACGGGTCGGGTCCGGGTATCAAAAAACCCGCCCCAAACCCGACCCGTTGCCATTCCTATGTTTAAAGGGAAAAGAAAAAAAACAATTAATATTTTGACAGCTTTTTTCATTTTCCATAAAAGTGATGTCAAAACTTTCTTAAAATGGATTCTTAACAAGTGCCCTTAGGGCACTCATTAGCATGACCCATGTTTAAATAGGAGCAAAACTTGATAAAAATACTTTTTTAATTTCCACATAAAACACTATCTACAAAATAGGAACACACTCCCAGTACACTCACGTTGATTTTCAAACTCAAATTGTTTCTTCTTCAGTTCTCCAATTCTCTCAAAATAACTCCCACTAAAACATTACCTACAAAATAGAACCACTCTCCAGTTGGTTTTCAAATTGTTTTATCCACTTATAAATTAAATTCTGAAAAAAGTATTATTAAAAAATTAAAACAAATCTCTCTCTCTCTCTCTCTCTCTCTCATGCTCTCTCTCTTCATTGATCTGAGTCTGCCTCCAAACCCAACAAAGTCGTTGGTAAGTTTTTTGTTTCTTCCATTAGCAATTTTTTTTTCCTTATTCTTTCGTTGATTTCGGTTGTTGGGTACTTTATTTTTGTTTTTATTTTCTCGTTGGATCATATCAATGTTTAACTGTTTCATTGATCTGACAAACATCACAATTTCTTTGATTCTTATCAAGTTTTCCAAATTATATTAAATAATTTTCTGAAAGGTATTCAAAAGTTTTGTCCTTTACTCATCGCAAGTGTTATGGGGATTTTGAATCCCTATTTCTTATTTTGTTTTTCTTTTGATAATGGTTAGTGCATTGAAATATAATTGCATAATTTAGACATGATGCTAATCTGTGTTACATTTTTTGAATCCATTATCATTTGGAATTACTACATTTTCTAATAATAAAATACCTAGGGGTGTGATGAAAAAAATATTTCATCCACAAACGCATAACACTCATCACACCCCTAGGTATTTTTGTGATTGAAAAATATAGTAATTCTAATTTATAATAGATGCAAATTATTAACTATTTCCCAAAATAATAGAAGAGCCTCTGAGCACGTGCATGAGCGCGTGCTCAGAGGCTAGTCTATCTATACTAGACTAAACTTGTTTGGACCGAATTTTTTTTTTTTTTTTTGTTCCAAAATACCCCTACAGCCTATGTTTAAGTAGAGGCAAAACTTGGTAAAAATGCTTCTTTAACTTCCACGTAAAACACTATCTACAAAATAGGAACACACTCCCAATACACTCACATTGGTTTTCAAACTCAAATTGCTTCTTCTTCAGTTCTTCAATTCTCTCAATTCTATGTTATTATTCTTTTCACCATTATCATCATTGTTAAGAAACTCCTCTTACTCGCCTCTTTGCTTCAGATTTCACTACAAACAACAAAAGCAAATAGATTTGAGGTAAGCTCTTTCTGACTTCAATTTCTCTCTCTATTTGGCCATGTTTTGCTTATTGTTTTCCTTAATCTCATCTCACGAGGGATCTAAATAGTAGTGCTATACGTTTGTGTTTTTCCTCTTGAGAAGAACACACATATATATAAACCAATTTGGCCATGTTTTGCTTATTGTTTTCCTTAATCTCATCTCACGAGGGATCTAAATAGTAGTGCTGTACGTTTGTGTTTTTCCTCTTGAGAAGAACACACATATATAAACGAACAATCAGAGGCAACCTAATAGTTGATTTTATAGTTTTTTTTTTTTTTTTTTTTTTATCTTTTTTTTTTTGTAGTCTTTACCTTTTTGAGGGATTTTTTTTTTTTTTTTTTTATGGAAAAGAAATGTGAATGTTTTGTCGAGCACTTCTTCACTTCTTCATATATTCTTAACTTTAATTTTGTTAACTTAAAGTACATAAAGTGAGTAGATGTGTGATGAATTGATGATAAATTAATTGGTGATTTTAGCACAGTTTTTCTCTGCAAAGGTTAAGAAAACTTAAAGAATTATGAGGTTATTTTTCTCTTTGGAGCAAGTAATATATTATGTCTTAATACAAGTAGCAGCAAGTAATATATTAAGTCTTGGATTATCGTTTAGCAAAAAAATTCTAGGGTTATCCGATTATGTGTTAATTTTCTTCTCCATGTGTTGGTTTACCAATGAGAAATTAAATTTATGTGGTAGATTTCAAGCATAGGATAATTATTGCTTAATTTGTAAAAAATGATTGTTTTATCTCCAACAAAAACTTATTATTTTATCATGAATTAGATTCTAAAAGGAAAAAAAAAAAAAAAAATTTAACTCCCACGAAAAATAGTGCCTACAAAATAGGACTACACTTTGTTATCATTATCCTTTCCATATCATTATCTTATCTTTTTTTATTTTTTTTTCTTTTATTAGGTTAGTTTGATGGATGTTTAAGTATTTTCTCTAATTAATGACTATTTTTTAAAGAATAGGAATGATATATATTGATTTGTCTTTTTTTTTTTTGTGGTTATCGGGTTTCACTCATTTTTTTAGTGTATGTGTTCTAAGTGGTGCCCTCTCTTCCTCTTATTATTTTTGTTTGTTGTTTTTCTTACGTTTAAGCCTTACTCCCTATTTTTTTGTATTTTTTTTAGGGTGACATATCAACAATTTGGTTAGATTGCACAGCAGACACATTAGATGAATTCGGGTGAGCAAAGTGGTAGTCATTCTATCAAATAGTTGTTAAAAAACATTTTTTGTAAATATCCTACGTTATGAAATTTAATATTGTCCTTTTTTGTGCCTTTCATTGCACATTTGATGATTTTTAATATTGTCCTTTGTTGAGGTCCAAAAAATCACAGCACCCAAGCCCAAAGAAATAAGCACAAGGGGCCATGGAAAAAGAGAAGAAATGGTAAGCCCAAAAGGCTTGAAGCCCAAAAAACATAAAGAAAAAAAGGCAAGCCCTGAAGTTTATGAGAAAAGAAGAAAGAAAAAAAAGAAAAGAAGCCCAGATCAGAAGATTGAAGAATTACCAACATGAAAAGAAAGCTGAGTCGGGATCCTCAGAGACTGCCAAAAGGCTCGGGATCCCCGAGGCATGTAATACAGTCAAGAAAAGATTAAGACAGCTCAAAGGAAAAAGCCAAAAGAACACAAGAAACAGAGGATGGGCACGTCCTTCTCAGGTACCAAATGATCCAGCAAGAAATGAAGAAAATCTGGAGTGACTTCTCATAGCGCAAGTGGGTGAACCTCAGGGAACCAAAACGAAGGGGTATAAAAAAAGGAGTAGCAGCAAAGGACTTTCAAACCAGCAGAGTGGGATTCCACCCATTTGAGAAAAAAGATAAAGAAGAAGGACGGCCAAAAGCTGAATTGTGAAGAACGTGACCTTAGCGCACTCCGAAACAGGTAGTCAGCCACAGACTTTCAAAGAAACAACACTAAAAGGAAGGAAAGAATGAAGAACAGGGAAAACTGAACCTTCTGAGCGATGGGCACAACACAGGCTTTGGTACCCAAGGGGAAAAACAGGGGAATCAATAGTTCTCTGAGACTCCAGAATAACACTATAAAAAGGGGGGAAGGATTGCGAAGAAGGAAAAAAAAATTTATAACAGAATCATTGAGAAAGTTCTATCGAGAAGAAAACTCAGAGAAATTAGTAAATTACTTCCCGGTATCCCAGAAAAAGTTACTATAGCACATACTTGGATTCAAAAAGAATCAAACTTTGCAAGTCTTAGAGGCTTGAATAGCCATCTAAGACTATAATTTTTGAGCTTACTTGAACCTTGTATCACGTCTTAGCGAGCACACTGTAATCATAATAAAGAAAATTCAATGAAGCATTCCCTATTGATTTGAGGATCCCTAACCATTACTTTGTGTATTTACTATTTGCTTTTGCATTACTTTGCTGATTTGATTGTTGTTCAATACAAATATCCTTGTTTGTTAGTTTATGTGTATTGTAGGAAGTACGTCATGTGCACCACTTGATTCTTAAACAGCCCTTTAGCTGCGGTGAATCAAAGCCCAGTCCATCAAACTACAACTATTTGGCCCAGGATCCTTGGGCTCAAGTGCTAGAAAAAAAGCACTCTCACATTTTGGCGACTCCGTTGGGGACTTGGTAACGAAGAAGGAAGAAGCAATCCCATCGCAGAGCATGCCTCCAAGACAAAGGAACAGCAAAGGTACTAATATGCCACTTGCGGCCTCTGAGCCCGTGGGAGAAAACGAGGTAGCTTCTAGACAGAGAGGCGAGGTACCCCTGGTAGAGCAGGAGGTCGTGTCAGGACAAAGGCACGCAAGGCAAGAACCAGACACCATGGCTCAGATGACAACAATGTTGAAGGATCTGGAGCAAGAAGTTCGCCTTCTCAAAGAAGGCAGAACACAAGAAATCAGAGACAATGTTCCCCCTGTTGGTAACCAAGACAGAACTCAACCAGAAGGAGGGTCAGCAGTGGAAGGGAGAACCAACCCCTAGTACTTAACACTGGCAGATGTCAGTGCCCTCCTGGAGCAAGAAAGGGAAAAGCTTTCGGGGATCCCCAAACAATTCTCTCAAGATCCCCCGTTCCCTCTAGAACTTCTTGGTAAGCCATACCTCAAGGGGTATGAACCCCCAAAGTTCCATCCTTTTGACGGAAGAAACGGAAGCGCTGTGGAACATGTGAGTAGGTTCATTCATACTATGGGCCCCTACGCAAGAGACAGAGAACTATGTCTAAGAGAATTTGCTAAATCCTTAGTGGATAGGGCATACACTTGGTACACCACGCTGAGACTTGGGTCCATTAAAACCTGGGATGAAATGATGGAAAGATTCTGTGCTAAGTATTACCACGGTGAGGACAAGATCACTTTCCAAAACCTCCAAATGGTAAGACAGAGGCCTGGGGAGGATCCCGTCTAGTTCATTAAAAGGTTTGAAGATGTGTCCCTAGATTGCTATAGGGACCACGAAGAAAAAGAACTTGTAGAAAGTTGTATATCCAACATGCTTTTCGATTACAGACTCAACCTCAAAAATCTATGCATCGCACAGTTTGCTGACCTGTTATAGAGAATTAGAAGTACAGCACAAACTATGAGGACAAAAAGGATGCCAGTATCCCAAGTCATGACAGCATCAGTGGGAGAGAAAAGAAAAAGGCCTGATGGGAAGGTGTTCGAGGAACCACCGGTGATCCCATGTACAGCTGAGGAATTAAACCATGTCCTGGACAAGTGGATCAGAGATGGAGTTGTTAGGCCATTTACTGTGTCCAGGCCGCCAACTAAAGAAGAAAGGAAGAACCCTTTCTTCCACAATTATGTCAAGCATTCCACCAAGGATTGCTGGACTCTCAGTAGACTTTTCCACAAAAAGCTAAGAGAAGGAATCCTGGAACTCACTCAGAAGGAACCAGAAGTGCAAAGGAACCCCTTGCCTAACCACAAAAGGAAAGGGATGGTAGCGATAGTAATCCATGGGAACCCGACAGAAGCAGGAAAATCTGAAGGATCCTTCCACCCAAGCACAGTCAGGACCCTCCAGAAGAATCCCAAGTTCAGGTCACTATTCAACTAACTGGGATTTGGACCAGAAGTAAGAAGGGTGGCCATAGAGTCTCTCATGAATATAGCAACAGATTTGGGAATGGAATGTTTCATAGTAGAGCCACATGTTAGTCGAGCTTTCCTGGAGACGACCAATGCAATAACTTTCACCGATGAGGACATGGAGGTTAAGCATCTAGACCATCGTAGGCCCCTTTATCTAATGGCCACCATAAATGGTGTCCAAGTCAGATGAGCATTGGTGGACGCAGAGGCATCACTCAACCTCATAGCCTTGAGTACCCTAGAAGCTGTAGGCCTGGTTGACAGAAGGATCCTGGGGGCTCCCATGGAGATAACAGGATTTGGAAGGTCGGTGGAATCAACTGAAGGATACGTGCAGCTGGCCTTGAGAGTAGGACCAATAGTGGCCCTGACAAGGTTTCATGTAATTAACGTAGAGGTATCCTACCATGTACTGTTGGGACGCCCATGGCTCCATAAACACTGCCTTATTCCGTCTACATACCATCAGTGCATTAAAGGGAGATTGAACGGGAGGCCCGTGAGGATCCCTGCCAACCGTAACCCTTTCAGCCAGGGAGAAGTGAACTTTGCAGAAACAATGTTTTGCAATGAGCTAGAGCCAGATGATGAGAGCCCTACGCCAGGTACTCCAGGAGCACTTATCCTGGAAGATGAAGAAGAAGGAGAAAAAGGCACCCATGACCTGAGAAACCTTCTGGAAAAAAAAAAGGCAAAAGAGGGAGCTCAGCTCTTCAGGATCCCGAGAATGTGTAGTGGTGCGAGAACCCGGAGGAAGGTTGATTTATCGCTTGTGAAGATGCGCAAAACCTGAACGCATCACGCAGAAAGGTCCAAGACCACTAGGTTGCATGATGGCCCAAGAAGAAATCCTAGAGGAACCAATCAGGGAAGCCCAGATTCAGCCTGAGGAAGAATTAAAGGAAATAAATTTGGGAGCTGAGCTAGGATCCCAGAAGCCTGTCTTTATTAACAGTCAGCTGATGGCACAAGAAAGGGAACAATTAGTGGCCTTACTCCAGAAGTACAGAGATGTGTTTGCATGGACCTATGATGAAATGCCTGGTTTAGACCCGGGATTGGTAGTTCATTCTCTTAACGTGGACCCAGGAGTAAGACCAGTAGTTCAGCCGACTAAGGTCTTTGACACCGAGGTAGAAGCTCAGATAATTCAAGAAGTCAAAAAGCTGCTAACAGCTGGTTTTATCAAACCCATCCAACACCCCAAATGCCTTTCCAACATAGTACCTGTGAAAAAGAAAAATGGTCAAATCCGTTGCTGTGTGGACTTTCGCAACCTGAATAAGGCATGCCCAAAAGATGAGTTCCCCTTGCCCAATATCGACCTCCTTGTAGATTCAACTGCAGGAAGCTCTATGTTCTTGTTTATAGATGGGCACAGTGGGTATAACCAAATTCACATGGCTGCCAAAGATGCAGAGAAAACAGCATTCAGAACTCTAATCGGAAAATTTTATTACACTGTAAAGCCTTTTGGCCTAAAAAATGCGGGGGCCACGTACCAGCAAACCATGACAACTATCTTTCACGACATGATGCATAAGGAGATGGAGGATTATGTAGATGATATTGTGGTCAAATCAAAAACTAGGACAGGACACCTTCGGGTACTTGAGCAAGTTTTTGAAAGATGCAGGAAGTACAAACTGCGCATGAACCCCATGAAATGTGCCTTCGGGGTGTCTGCTGGAAAATTTCTTGGGTTTCTGGTACATCACAAAGGCATAAGTGTAGATCCAGCCAAAGCCACAACCATTGCCACAATGAAAAGACCAACAATGGTGAGGGAGCTCAAAAGCTTCCTGGGAAGGGTCTCCTATATTAGGAGATTTATGCCTGGGTTAGCTTCAGTTACGACAGGTTTATCCAAACTGTTGAAAAAGGGAACTGAGTTCACCTGGGGAACGGAACAACAGGAGGCCTTCTAGAGGATTCAGCAGATCATGAATCATTTGCCCACCCTCCAAGCGCCAGTGCATGGGCGACCTCTATTACTGTACTTACCATCAAACTCCCAGGCAATAGGAGCCTTGCTATCACAGGAAGATGACTATGGGCACGAGCAACATGTTTATTACGTAAGCAGGACACTCAAAGACGCCGAGACCAGGTACCCCAAAATAGAGAAAACCTGCCTAGTAATCATCTACGCGTCCCAGAGGCTGAAAATGTATTTCTCAGCTCACCAGATCCTTTTGGTGACTAAGTCCCACCCCATAAAGGCACTCCTGCACTAGCCCCTTCTCACGGGAAGAATAGCACAATGACTAGTCCTGCTCTCTCAATATGACATAGGCATCAGAACCCCCAAGGTTGTCAAAAGCCAAGCCATAGTAGATCTGCTGCTCAGTTCCTATGAAAGGAAGAAAGCCCACTGAGTGAAGAAATCCCAGGCAAGGTGGCAGTGACAGAGATCCCAGGAAAGAAATGGACAATGAGATTCGATGAGTCAGCTACAACAACTTCAAATAGAGTAGGAGTCGTACTAAGCTGTGAGAATGGGGACACCATACCCTTGTCTTTCAAGCTTGGGTTCTCATGTTCTAATAACGCAGCTAAATATAAAGCGTACTTGACCGGGCTGACTATAGCACTTAGTATAAGAGTAAAGCATATGAAAGTATTGGGAGACTCCAATCTTGTAGTTTCCTAAGTGAAAAGTGACTTTGCACTAAGAGAACAAAGTTTAGCAGCCTATAGGACTTGGGCGCAAAGGCTGGAGCTGGAATTCCAAACTTTTAGCATAAAGTACACGCAAAGAAGTGAAAACAGGTTTGCTGATGCGCTTGCCACCCTGGGATCCCAGATACCATTCAAAGGAAGGGACACGCTGGTAAGGATAGGAAAGCAAGAACATTCTATCATAAGGATCCTCCATGAGATGTACCCCAGAGAGTCCAAGCAGTAGGACTAGAGCGAAGTCAAAGAAAAAATGAAAAAGGCAGGACCCGGAGGAAACATCAAAGAACTGAAGGATTACACTCTGATAGAAGGGGAATTGTACAGAAGGCTACCAGAGGGAATCCTATCCAGGTGTATCAACGAGAAGGAAGGAAAGTTGAAACTGGAAGAACTACATACCCAAGCCTGTGGGATCGTAGAAAAGATCAGTCTATATAGAAGAATGCAACGCATGGGATACTACTGGCCGAATATGAACAAAGAGGCAGCAACTATACAAGAAAAATGTCAAGAGTGTCGACTTGCGATAGATAAGGAAGAAAGCTATGCTGTGTTTGTTGTAGAAGATTGGAGAATTTCCTTCATAGAATACTTGGTTCAAGGGATCCTACCAACTGACAGGACACTAGCCCACCAGCTCAAGAAACTTGCAGACAGGTACTTCTTGCAGAACGGGATCCTATTCAAAAGAGGATACAGTGGGGATCCCCTAAGATGCCTGGGGCCAAGGGAAGCTAGAGAAGTAGTCAGGGAAGTCTATTCCGGTGATTGTGGGAGTCACCGGGAAAAAGAAGGCTCTATAAGCAGTTATTACTGTTGGGATATTACTGGCCAACGATGAAAAGGGATTCCGAAGAGCTAGTCAAAACCTGCCACGCCTGTCAAGTCCTTGGAGATGTGATCCATACTCACCCAAATGTGTTGCAGGATATGTTGACACCATGGCCTTTTCACATAGGGCCTATAAACCCTCCACCCAATGGTTACATATGGATCTTAGCAGCCACAGAGTACTTTACAAAATAGGTAGAGGCCATCCCTTTGGAAAAAAGCCACTGGAGCAGAAGTAGCAAACTTCGTTCGAGAACATATCATTACAAGGTTCGAGATCCCTAGGAGATTGATCAATGACAACGGGACCCCATTCATAAATAAAGACATGAAGGGGTTGACTGAGGCATGTTACATCAAGCATGGAAGGTCTACCCCATACTACCCACAAGGAAACAGCCAAGCTGAGGCAACCAATAAGGTGATGCTGAAGATCCTGAAAAAGATGAAGCATGAGTATGGAGGGAAATGGAGTGACCATTTGACAGATGTACTTTGGGCATGCAGGAGCTCTGTAAAAACAGCCACAGGATTTTCGTCATTTTTCCTAGTCTATGGAACAGAAGTTATCAGCCCTATGGAATTAGTTGTTCCTACACCAAGAGTGGTCCTTGAAGAAAGCCAAGAAGAAACCAAGGACACAAACAATGAAAAGAGATCGGCAGATCTGGAAGGGATAGAAGAAGAAAGAGAACTGGCCAAGAAGAGAAGCCAGAGGTACCAGCAAAGAATGACTAAAACATATGCACAAGCAGTACGCCTAAGAACTTTCACTGAAGGGCAGTTGGTACTAAGGATGGCAGAACACGTAAGGAGGAACCAGCTGGGGCCCTCCAAATTCACCTCAAAATGGGAAGGACCCTACATCATCAGGACAGCTCATGAAAGTGGATATTACTACCTTACAAAAGAAGATGGGACAGTTCTGACAGAACCCATAAACGGGAAATGGCTGAAACAATACTATGCATAAGAAAGAACGGGTCTCAGCATGCCAGGATCCTTTTGCAAACTTCACAACTCACTAAGTGTTTTTCTTTTATCATTTCTTCACTTTTGCTATGAATTTTTGCCTAAATGATTTTGTTCAGGAACTTATGATAGAATGACACTCTGTGGTCCGTACTATCTTTAATGACTTTTCCTATGTTCCTTAAATAATAACCATATTTTAATGAAGTTTTCTTTCTTTCAGCCTTTAAGTCTTAAATATTGCAAAGTTCAAATTTGGACAGAATTAAGGAAGGATATCTGGGTCAAGACAAAAAAAAAAAAATATATATATATATATATATACACATATATATATATATAAATACCTTTTGACACATGACCCAGGATCCACCTCACAGATGATTCCAAATACCCCACAAATAGTTTCAAGTGCATGGTCTAGGATCACAAGCAAAAGTAAGCGTCCAGGATACCTAGCCTATCACTTGACAAAAGGGGGACCTGTCAAGTTCATGAACTAGGACCATATCTATATCTATATATATATATATATATATATATATATAATAAAATAATAAAAAGGGATACCCAGTGTACCCAGTTCAGTACTTGCATAACAAAGTAACCACCGGGTACCTAATCCAGGACCTACAGTAAGGTTTGTAGGAACCATGGCCCAAGACTCAGTAAGAAAAAGAGAAAAGAGGGGAAAGAAAAGCAATGTATCAAAGGGAAACAAGCAAATCCACATGCTATTAAGAGAAATTAGAAGCAATCTTGAAACACAAACACTGAGAAACAGTTTTAAAATGCAAAGAAGTAGCCTCGAAACACAAACACAAATCTATGAAAAAAAAAAGTAGTGTTCAAAAAAAAAAATAGAAACTTATACAACCCCAAATTGTTTATACGCATCTAAAAAGGGAGAGGGGAAAAGCTAGAAAATGAGGCCGGCCAATAGAGAGCCATCTGGAGAAATAACAAGCACAGCCAAAGAAGAAAGGATTCCCTGCCTTTTGACCTTCAAATCTTGCAAAGCCTTGTGAGCACGAGCCAAAGCCTCCTCAGCAGCAGCAATCTCAGCATCTATGCTCCTGGAAGCTTGCCTCTGGAACAGCACGCGGGCCAGTAGGCGCAAATGATCCAGCAAGAAGGACAGATTAAACTTGGCCTCTAGAAGGTCCTGAACCACTCCCCTCCACTCCAAAAGCTTTTCTTCAGATAAACAGCACACAGCAATTCCATCAAAATATTACCCAGAAAAACACCTCCCCTAAAACCATTGGTGAAGTCTCTATGACTCTTAAGCAAACTTTCTAGCAACGATAGACCCTCCACAGGCACGGAGAAACGTAGGAAGCTGCCATAAGAAGACCCAAAGGAATAGAAGTGGCTAGCAGGAAGGCTGTTAAACTCCATAAGATCAAAACAAGCTAAGAAGGTGGAAAGCCTTGAATTAAGATCTAAAGCAGCCACTCCTAGAATGTCTCCCATCACTGTATCTCCACCTGCAGGTACTGGGGAACCTTCAGCCTTTTGGTTTGTTTGAAGATCAGCAATCTGAACGGATCTCACAACTCCCTCAGGTACAATAGACTCAGAATCCCTAACACCTGTATCAACACTCACAAAAGAGGAAAAAAAACAAGCTTAGCTCAAGAAAAAAAAGGGGGGGAGCAGCAAGAAAAAGAAAGAGAGAAGGAAAAAGAGCAAACTAGTATCAGCCTCCTGAGGCGGAACCTCATCCTCCTGCCCCTCTGGTTTCTTTGAAGATTCTGGGAAATGACACAAAACAAGTTGAAGAAAGGGTGAGGAAACTGTGGCAAAATGGCTAAAAGAAGGTAGAGATGCAGAGGGCTTCACCATAGAAGAAGAAGGCGGGGAAAAGGTGTAGAAAAAGAAAGAAAGAAAAGGAAACACAGTAAGAACGATCTACACTCACCTTCAGAATCCTCTGATTCCAAAGAAGAGGCAACGCTAGGAACAGACCTCACACGAGCTTGACCTAAAAGGAGAAAGGAAAGAAGAAACTCAAAAGGTCCACTATTATAAAGGGAAATACGGCTCACCTATTTGTTTAGATAGAGGCGTGCCTCCCAAAGTTTCTTTACTTAACACTGTCTGAGGAAACGCGGTTCTGATGGGACTGGGAATCCGCTCAAGCTGAGGACTTTGGGATGCAGGGAGTTGGGAAGCTTCAGGATCTTGAGTAGCTTGGACACCCTGCATTGGCATCCCAGTCTCCTCAGCCATGCCACCACTAGGGGGCTCCTCCTCCATACTGGGAAACACAACAGAAAGGGTCGTAACCGTCTCTTCCTCCAAAACCCTATCAGCCATGGGAGGAGACACCTCCACCTAAAAAAAAAAAAAAAAAGGGGAAGACAAACAATAATAAGTGAAGACAACAGGGTGTCCCAAACACACAGTACCAAAGAAAGGAATAAGAGCAAACGGAGAGGTGTGAATAGGGAAAGGCCATACCACATCATCACCGGACGACTGACTTCTACCTTTCTTGAAGTCCGACTTGCGTTTGGACTGCAAAGGAAACAACCACTCATTAGCTAAAAGGAGGAAGTGACTACAACAATAGTAACAAATATAAAAGAGAGAAGAAGGAAAGAGGTCTTGCCCTTCTCTCTCTCTCTACAGATTCTTTGAGGGTCTTTTGTTTACTACGAGTACGCCCAGAGGGTCCTAAGGGGGGCTGAGATACAAAATCAGAGGATCCCAAATGACCATGGACTGAAGAAGTCACAGGAACCTAGGAAAAAGAAGACTCTACCTTAGTCTTCTTCCGGGTCCTTGTAGCCAAAGGTTGCCCGACTTCCTTTTCCTCCGAAGTCACCAACTGTTTCTGGGATTTCCCAGTCATTCTCTTTTTTGCCTCAGGACCAACCTTCATGCCCTCTGTACTTTCTTCAACATCAACTGCTTTCAATTTTTTCAGCCTAATCTCCTTGCCTTTACCCGCAGGAGTGGTAGCGCCTATTGTCTCTATTGCACCCTTCTTAATGGGTAACTCGGAGGAAGTACCAATAATAAGACCACAGCCCGACCAAGTTGCTGGAAAATCTTGTGCATATGTTACCCAGCCTCCCCTGAAGGCATGCCATTCCGCAAACCCCGTCTTACTACTTATAGCAGTAGATACAATCCCAGCAGTGGGCAGGGATAAGCGTTTATTGGATGTTGGAGCAGAGGAAATACTAAGATTAGAGGTTTCCCTAATTGTGCCAGAGCCAACGTAATCAACAAAAGATTTTTGTATTCTCCTCCAGTAGCCAGTATAGCCATTGGCTGCAAAAACTCCTCTCTAGGAATTAGGCACTGCAAACTGAGGGCTCCTCCGCGACCAATAGGAGAAGGCCTACAGCCTCAAAAAAGGATCCAAAGAAGGGAGAGACGGTACTATTTCCTTAAAAACTGGGGGAATATCCTGGTTGAAACCGAACTGCCGAAGTACCCGGTGTGCCGAGTAATGAGTATACCTTGGGCCGCTCGAAGAAGGCACCGGAAGCCAAGAGAGACTAATGCAAGCTAAGTAGGCTAAACTACCCTCATCACCGCAGCGCAAATCAAAAGTATTTCCGATAGAAGTTAGAAAAGAAGACAACACAGAGTCGCAAGCAAAACCAGGACCAAACTCCCGGGGAGATCTCCAGTGTAAATTTCCTGCTTGATCAAACAACTCAACCAGGTTAAGACCACCACCTTTCAGACTAATCCAACGAAAGATGATGGGAAAAGTATCAGTCGAATTACCACAAAGACCCTTAACTATATCAGGGGATCTTTGGAATTTGTCCTTCACAAACTTCAAATTCCTGCACTTAGCCAAAGTGGCTGAAGAACGATCCCACATAAATATCTGGAGAATGGCACAGTGAAGAGATGAAGTGATCACATAACAAGAATCGCCTTCGGCTTCATCTCCGTGGAGCTGATCTAATTGGGAATAAACATGGCCCCCTCAAGCCAAATTAATTGCTAACGGAAAGAAAGTAGACTTACCCCCGTACCCCGGGAACTCACTGAACAGAAATTTACTAAGCCAGAATGCCAGGAAACCAGCTCACCTGACTTCCTTATCTTTCTCACGAGAAAGGGTCATGACCCATCTCCCCATCTTGGCCGGCTTACCACCAGGAGAAGCAGTGCGACCACCAAAATGGCTAAACAACTTATCTTCTACCGTGAGATCCTCTTCAAAAAGACTAATGTCAAAAGGATTCTCATCCCTATATACCGGGAGAATGAAGTTGTTGACCACATCCTCCAGGGTAATTGTCAACTCACCAACAGAAAAGAAAAAGGTATGAAGAGAAGGGCACCAACGGCATACCAGATGCCTGAGACCTTTAGCGTCTCTGAAACCCTCAAGATTCCTGGAAATTGCCACCGCTTTCAGAATCCTGGCACGCTTCAGGTGACCCACAAACTCCTCATCAGATAGTTCCTTATCCACCTAGATGGGCCAACCTTGGATTCCCCGGAACGAAATCAAAGAAGATAGGCAACGACTCTCGAAGTCCCTGCCTGATCTAAAGATCAAAATTTTCTCTAAGGTCTGGAACCTGAGCGGAACCAGCGAAACCCGCCTGACCAGAAAACACCCAAGCATGAGGGGACGGAGGGGCCTCACCATGAGACACCTGAGGGAAAGATAAACTAGGAGAGTACCAGGTGTCCCGTAGAGGAAAAGTCGGGTGCTCAGTGACCTCATGAGATTCACTCTGAGCAGAACCAAAAGAGCCTTCACCCTCAAAAGGGGCTGGGAGTACGCTCTTTTCTTTTTCGAGAAGAAGAAGAAGCCATTAAAGTAATGGGAATGATGAGAAGAAGGGAGGATTGGAAGAATGGAAAAGGGAAACGGGAATAGCAGACTGGTTGAAAAGAGAGAAAAGAGACCTAAGAATGAAAGACTCGGAAAAGCAAAGAGATAATGTGAAACGCCCGCAATAAAGGCACAAAGGGCAGTTGGAGAAGACAGTGTATAGAAAGACGCGCCAGTTGCCAAAATATTTAATTTTGAAGAAGAGATTAATTAGCAGTTATTAATGGAAGTTACGGGGAACGAAAAAGGTGGGTAAAGGAAGTTTTACTCCAAATACTCAACTGCCACGTCCCGTGCAAAGGGGAAATTGCAAAATAAAGAAACACGACACGCAGAAAAGACTAGGATAACCAAAAAGCAGCAGGAAAGGCCCGGATCCTGAAGAAGGAAGAAGGGAACCCAGGGATAATTAAAAGAAAATCCTACAGAATCTAAGAAATCCTGAATTACTCACGCGTGGGCTTCAGGCAACCCACGAACTCAGGGGGCTAAATGTTGAGGTCCAAAAAATCACAGCACCCAAGCCCAAAGAAATAAGCACAAGGGGCCATGGAAAAAGAGAAGAAATGGTAAGCCCAAAAGGCTTGAAGCCCAAAAAACATAAAGAAAAAAAAGACAAGCCCGGAAGTTTATGAGAAAAGAAGAAAGAAAAAAAAAAGAAAAGAAGCCCAGATCAGAAGATTAAAGAATTACTAGTGTGAAAAGAAAGTTGAGTCGGGATCCTCAGAGACTGCCAAAAGGCTCGGGATCCCCGAGGCATGTAATATAGTCAAGAAAGGATTAAGACAGCTCAAAGGAAAAAGCCAAAAGAACACAAGAAACAGAGGATGGGCACGTCCTTCTCAAGTACCAAATGATCTAGCAAGAAAAGAAGAAAACCTGGAGTGACTTCTCATAGCGCAAGTGGGCGGTACCTCGGGGAACCAAAACGAAGGGGTATAAAAAAAGGGAGTAGCAGCAAAGGACTTTCAAACCAATAGAGTGGGATTCCGCCCATTTGAGAAAAAAGATAAAGAAAAAGGACGGCCAAAAGCTGAACCGTGAAGAACGTGACCTTAGTGCACTCCGAAATAGATAGTCAGCCACGGACTTTCAAAGAAACAACACTAAAAGGAAGGAAAGAATGAAGAACAGGAAAAACTGAACCTTCTGGGCGATGGGCACAACACAGGCTCTGGTACACAGGGGTCAAAATAGGGGAATCAATAGTTCTCCGAAACTCCAAAATAACACTACAAAAAGAGGGGAAGGATTGCGAAGAAGGAAAAAAAAAATTTACAACAGAATCATTGAGAAAGTTCTGTCGAGAAGAAAACTCAGAGAAATTAGTAAATTACTTCCCAGTATCCCAGAAAAAGCCACTATAGCACATACTCGGATTCAAAAAGAATCAAACTTTGCAAGTCTTAGAGGCTTGAATAGCCATCTAAGACTGTAATTTTTGAGCTTACTTGAACCTTGTATCATGTCTTAGCGAGCACACTGTAATCATAATAAAGAAAATTCAATGAAGCATTCCCTATTGATTTGAGGATCCCTAACCATTACTTTGTGTATTTACTGTTTGCTTTTGCATTACTTTGATGTTTTGATTGTTGTTCAATACAAATATCCTTGTTTGTTAATTTATGTGTATTGTAGGAAGTATGCCCTGTGCACCACTTGATTCTTAAATAGCCCTTTAGCTGCGGTGAATCAAAACCCAGTCCACCGAACTACAACTATTTGGCCCAGGATCCTTGGGCCTGAGTGCTAGAAAAAAAAAGCACTCTCACATCCTTTTTTGTGCCTTTCATTGCACATTTGATGATTTTGTAAGCAATTGTTATATACGCAAATTTGCTAAAGCAAGAATGATACTGGAGAACTTATCTTTAAAAATAAAATTTTAAAATTGTGGTGAAAATTGGTTCTAAATAATAGACTAACTTTTAGGGGTAAAAACCTACACCCTTAAATATATCTTATATTTGATAGTTTAAAATGTTACTTAATTTTAAATTTTAAAATTTGGTAAAATTTAATCTGATCCAAAATAACTTACCAAAAGACAAAAAGACTCCAAACAAACCATGCCTTTTGAATTTGCATCAAGTGTTACATGTCCTCAATTAACAAATTTGCATCAACGGTTTTTTTTTTTTTTTTTTTTTGAGGGTGGTGAGTCCTTTAATGTTGGTTTCCTATTTTTTTGCAACTTCAAAAAAAAAAAAAAATCCCTATGTTTTAGGTATTTTAATAATATGCCAGCACTGTTTTACGTTTAATTTTTTTAAGTATTTTTATTCCTAAAATTTTGCCAATTATTTAGACACTAAAGCAAGAATGATACTAGAGAACCTATCTTTAAAGATAAAATTTTAAAATTGTGCTGAAAATTGCTTCTAAATCAATGTTATGAATACCGTTTCGGTGACCGTTTCGGTTTGTCTATTGGAATGGAATATTTCGGTACCGGCCTATTTCGTCGTACCGTTTTATACCGTTTCGGAATTACCCGCTAATATATATATATATATATATATATATAATTACAATTATTTTGACATTAACTAATGAACTCAATAGAGAGGTTTGAAAAGAAATCTTAGTCAACTTATCCAACTAGTTAGATGGTTTTTAACAAAAAAAATATTAAATCAGAATAATTGGGTTTTTTTTTTTGTAAATAAACATGGATGTTGGGCATTGTAAAATATGAAGCTTCCAAGAAATTACCAACCCCACGTGATTGTCTTTTCAATGACTTCCTATTTCTTCTTTTTATACTATTTCATCTTTTTTTTACTTATTACTTGGATTGTGTGGTCAACTCAACAAAACAAATAAAACACTACCCCTTACTTTGCTAAAAGTCTGAAACGCCATCTCAAGTTCACTTCTCAAAGATCTTCTCAGCTAGGTTCTAGTGGAGTCTTTGCAAAGACATGGGTTCTAAATTCTAAGAGGAAGCATATAGCCCTACATAAATGATAAATCTCATTACCGTGAGCTTTTCTTGATTTTTTTTTCTTTCTTATCTTCTTTTTTCCTTTTGTTTTTTTCTCTTGATTTTTTTCTTCTCACCTCCTCAACCTTCCTTTTATTTTTCCCCCTCACTGTGGCTCATAAGATTTTTCCCTGTATTCTGTCAATTTTTTTTTTCGCATGAAACTCATTCCGGCCGAATCCATAATTTTGGCCGGTATTTCCCGAAATCACCCGAAATGGCCGGAACACCCCGGAATGACCCGGAATTTGTTCCGAGGTGGAACAAGGGGGTATACCATTCCAGTTTACTTGCTAGAATGGTATTTTCTGGCCATTCCGGCCGGAACGGAACGGAATTAATAACATTGTTCTAAATAAATAATAGACTAATTTTTAGGGGTAAAAACTTACACCCGTAAATATACCTTATATTTGATAGTTTAAAATGTTACTTCATTTAAAATTTTAAAAATTATTAAAATTTAATTTGATCCAAAATAACTTACCCAAAGACAAAAAGACTCCAAACAAACCATGCCTTTTGAATTTGCATCAAGTGTTACGTGTACTCAGTTAATAAATTTGCATCAAATTTTTTTTTGTTTTTGAGGGTGGTGAGTCCTTCAACGTTGGTTTCCTATTTTTTTACAAAAAAAAAAAAAAAAAAAAAAAAAAAAAAAAAAAAAAACGATGTTTTAGGTATTTTAATAATATGCCAGCACTGTTTTACATTTAAATTTTTTTTAAAAAAAATTTTAAGTATTTTTATTCCTAAAATTTTGCCTATTATTTAGATATTACTTAGAAGTAATTTTTCCCATGATTTTATACTTATATATTTAAAGAAAAGAGGAAAAAATAAAAACCACGTTTTATAGATTTTCAACCAATTAATAACATGAAGCCTTTTTAATACAACTAGTCAAGGCAGCACGTGTTAGCCATGGGAAAAAAAGTAGTGATTAGGATCAATTTTAGATTTTATTTTTATCACAAAATAAATATATAAATCATTTGATTTTTTAAATACATAGAGATTTACATTAATCAAAAGATATATTAATTTTAAGAATTTTGATAATTATGTCATAAAAAGTTAATCTCATTCGTATAAGACCGTGACAGATCCCAGTCCAATATTTTATTATTTTATTTTGACCTATAATTTACACCTCAATAGTTGTGAATATATTGTAATAACAACAAAATGTATACATTGTACTTAATTACATTGTAAATTTATATTGTAGACACCAAAAAAATGGCAAATTTTGTACACATTTACAAAATTTGTACAATATTTACAATTTTTTGTGCAAATGTGTATAATATTAACTACTTTTTTGTATTTACAATGTAAACTTGCATTGTAAGTACAAAGCAAACATATAAAGATCTTAAAAAAAAAAAAAAAAAAAACAAAGCTCAAACCAACTGGCATACTTAAAGGGGGGGAAAAAGTGCACCTCACTAATTGAATAAACCAAAAAAACACTATTCATGAGCCTTTGGCTCTTTTCATATTGTTAATAGATATGCCAGTTTACATAAATATTTAAAAGAAGGAAAAAAAAAAAAAAAACTTTAGGCACTGTAGCTATCGTGCCAGTTGAATAAACCAAAAACATTACACAATAAATGTTGTAACATTTTCTCAAAATATTTATTTTTAGTTGTGGTTCGTCACAGTCTCATATTTTATTATTTTATTTTGACTTGTAATAAATTGACTCGTCAATAATTATAAAAGTATTGTGAAATTTGTTGTGTTAGTATAACAATATATATACCAGCTTACATAAATATTTAAAAAAAAAAAAAAAAAAAAACTTTAGGCATTACAGCTACCATGCCAGTTGAATAAACCAAAAGCGCTAGTGTTGTAACATTTTCTCAAAACATTTATTTTTAGTTGTGGTTGGTCACAGTCTCATATTTTATTATTTTATTTCGACTTATAAGAAATTGACACGTCAATAATTGTGAAAATATTGTGAAATTTTTTGTATCAGTATAATAATATATATATTAGCTTACATAAATATTTAAAAGAAAAAAAAACACAAACCGATTACTGAAAAAAAAAAAAAAAAAAAAAAAAAAAAAAAAAAAAACTAGGCACTGTAGCTACCGTGCCAGTTGAATAAACCAAAAGTATTGCACAATAATTGTTGTAACATTTTCTCAAAATATTTATTTTTAGTTGTGATTGGTCACAGTCTCATATTTTATTATTTTATTTCGACTTGTAAGAAATTGACACGTCAATAATTGTGAAAATATTGTGAAATTTGTTGTGTCAGTATAACAATATATATATATCAGCTTACATAAATATTTAAAAGGAAAAAAAAATTGTAACTACTGTATTTATAGTGCCACTTGGCACTGTAGTTACTGTTCAAAACTTGGGAAAAAAAAAGTGGCTCACAAAACCAAAGCCCTGTAGCTACAGTGCTTTAGCGCATTCGCACATGTCAATAATCATGAAAATATTGTAAATTTTTTGTTGTCAGTATAACAATATAAATACCAGCTTACATAAATATTTAAAAGAAAAAAAAAACACAAACCGATTACTAAAAAAAAAAAAACTGTAGCTATTGTAGAAGTGGCACTGTATTTACTGTTCAAAACTTGGAAAAAAAATTGGCTCACAAAACCAAATCAGTGTAGCTACATTAATTTAGTGCATTCGCGCTTTTATATATAGTAGCTATAGTGCCAGATAACTAAACCAAAAGCACTGTAGCTATCGTGCATACATGCATTTGCGATAAAGAAAAAGCACTACACAATAAGTGTTGTAACATTTTCTCAAAATATTTATTTTTAATTGTTGTTAGTCATAGTCTCATATTTTATTATTTTATTTCGACTTGTAAGAAATTGACATGTCAATAATTGTGAAATTTGTTGTGTCAATATATATACCAGCTTACATAAATATTAAAAAAAAAAAAAAACTTTAGGCACGGTAGCTATAGTGCCGGTCAATAATTGTGAAAATATTATGAAATTTGTTGTGTTAGTATAACAATATATATACCAGCTTACATAAATATAAATATTTAAAAAAATTAAAAAAAAATTAAAAAAAAAAAAAAAAGCTTTAGGCACTGTAGCTACAGTGCCGGTAACTAAACCAAAAACACACAGTGCTACAGTGCATGCGCTTTGTATGTCAGTATAACAATATATATACCAGCTTACATAAATATATATTTTTTTTTTTTTTAAAAAAAAAAAACACAAACCGATTATTAGGGAAAAAAAAAAAACTTTTGGCACTGTAGCTACAGTTCCAGTCAATAATTGTGAAATTTATTGCATTAGTATAACAATATATATACCAGCTTACATAAATATATATATATTTTTTTAAAATTAGGAACGGTAGCTACAGTACCAGTTAACTAAACCAAAAGCACTGTATATAAAGAAGAAGGAAAAGACAAAAAAACAAAAAGCACAAAACAAACCGAGTAAAAAAAAAAAAAAAAAGGACTCACGAAACCAAAGCACTGTTGTTGCTACAGTGCAAACACACTGAGTGCACAGTGCCGAAGCACTGTAGCGGCATAGCCACTTTTTATATAGTTAATAAAAAAAATCCTTCAATAGTTAGGGGAGGGAAATTTCAACCAATTCAGCTATTATTTTTTTAAAAAAAAATTATATTATGGCTAAAATATTGTGTTTACATATTTTTAGTGTCAGACCATTGCAACTCAAAAATAAGGGTGCAATATTGTTTTGCAACACAGACACACACATTTTGTATCACAGGTTCATGGCAAATGTTGTTGGAAAGCAATTAGAATGTGGAACAAATAACATTGCTCCACCAACTTCTCCACCATAGCCGGCATAATATTAATAAGTTCACATATTCCATGTTTCAGATGTAGTGAATTATTTTACAGTTTTACCTAATGTAAATATTTCACTTTTCTACATTGATCCATCAACTTTGCATAATAGCTTTTGTCAAGGTCACCACATGTATTTTGTAAGTAGTTTTATTGTTACGATTTCATTATGCATTTTCATTATATGCATTATTTATAAGATTTATTCAATGGATCATTTTTTCCTCCCCCTATGGGTTAATACTAAATTATAGCATTATCTTCCAATTAATAACATGTTGATTACTACATAAACAAAATTGGCAAAAAATGATAATAATTACAGAATACTAGCCTCTGAGCATGCGCTAACGCATGTGCTTAGAAGCTCTTCTATTTTTTGGGTAAGGGTTAATTTAGAGCATTTATTATACTTTGGGATTACTACATTTTCCAATCACAAAAAAACCTAGGGGTGTGATGAAGAATTATTTCACCACACATAATACTCATCACACCCCTAGGTTTTTTTTTTGTGATTGGAAAATGTAGCAATCTCAAATTATAATAAATACTCTAAATTAATCATTTCCCAAAAAATAAAAGAGCGTCTGAGTATGCGCGTGAGCGCGTGCTCGAAGGCTAATCTATACTACGGGCTTCCTTTGTTTGGACCAAATTTTTTTTCTTTTTTTCTAAAATACTTCTACACTCCTAAATTTAAGTAGAGACAAAATTAAAAAATAGTCCGGTAAAAATACATATCTAACTTACACTAAAACATTTCCTACAAAATAGGAACACTCTTCTATTAACCCACTTCTTCAAAGCAACTATACGTTTATTGTTTTTTTTTAATAGAAAAATTAGTTAAACTACCTACATTTCCGTTGTTTTTTTCCTTTAAAAAAAAAAAAAAAAAAAAAGCCCTACGTTTATCCAAAAACATTAGTATTAATTTTATCCAAAAAATAAAAAAAACTAAACTAAATATCCAAAAAAAAAAAAAAAACTAAATAGTTATCAACAAAAAAAAACTAAACTAAATAAATATATACACGTTTTTTTTTTGTTTTTTTTTTATAAGTAGATACATCTTTAACTCCCATTAAAATGTTGCCTACAAAATAGGATCACTCTCCTGATAGTTTTCAAATTGCTTTATCCATTTTTTTAAAAAATAAAAATTAAAACAAACACACGTTTCTTTGTAAAAAAAAAAACACACATTTCTTTGTTAAAAAAACACATCTGTCATACAAGGAAAACAAAAAAAAAACAAAACAAGAACCCTCACACGCGTGCTCAAAGGCTGGTTTCAAATTAATCCTTTAGTTTTAGTGTATTTATAATTTGTGACTTGCATTGCTAATTTTGTTTTTTATGTTTTAGCCTCTATAATAAATAAATAGCACTGTTGCAACTTTTTACTTTTTACTTTTTACTTTTTTTTTTTTTTTTGGTTGGGAAAAGGCATAGAAATACATTAAGCAAAAATATAAACCAGAATTATGCGCATAACACCAACGCATATGAAAATTTCCCCCTCGATATGGCATTATACCTATAGCATCACATTAAGGAAGGCCACAGGCCAGGTACCGTGTGAGTTTAATCGAACCCTATTTTTGATATTCAACCTACTTCAACTGTAAGTATTCCCTCATTGCCCCATCAAGTAACGGGTTCTCTACATTCGACCTGATTTGATTTTTTTTTTTTTTTTTTTTAAATGAAATCAAAGAAAATTAAAGAGAATTTATTAACCTTTAGGCTTAAAAAAAATGTTATTTCTAAAGTTGTTACTAATCTTCTTATTAATCACTAATTGATTTTCTTTGTGCGTACCATTAGTATCGTTTCAAAATCATTTTTAATGTTGTTAAATTTTAGAAATAGATTGTCATTTTTCTTACTATAGTTTTGATTAGTCAAAGCAATAAAAATGACATTTTATTTCTAAAGTTTAACAACATTAAAAATGATTTTAAAATGATACTAATGATATGCACAAAGAGAATCAATTAGTGATTAATAGGAAGATTGATGTAAAATGTGCTTGTTTAACATATTTCCTCATAAATTCTTAAGGATTTTTTTTTTTTTTTTTGAGATAGAAATCTTACTCTAGTCCAATGGTGACTCCAAGAATTTTGTCTAGGGTGTTCCTATTCTACTTTGAAAAAATTTCGGGTCATTTCAGTCTATTTTGGGTGTTTCGGGAAATACCGGCCGAAATTCAAGATTTGGCCGGCATGAAATTTGTGCTTAAAAAAAATTTTAAAAAAAAAAAAATCTTAAAACCAAAACAAATTTGCATTCTGTACAAGGAAAAACCTCAAAAGGAAAAAAAAAAATGAAAAAAAAAGAAATGAACAAAGTTACCTATACAATAAACTATAAGTTCATTTGAAATATTAATAAAATTATTAATTATTGTTGTTTAGTTGTTTCATTAATTTGTTTGTCTTTTATAAACTATAATTTGTTATATTGTTGTTTCATTAATTATAAAATTATTAATTGTTGTTTAGCCTAACATAATTTAATTTGTTTATCTTTTATAATGTATTAGTTAATTAAATTATTAATTATTGTTTATTAGTTGCTTCATTATTTTTCTTTACTAACTATTAGCACACATCCCATGTGCATTATCCACTGCCTGCCTCTCATGCCTTTACTTCCCACCCGGTCCCATGCCCCATTCACCCCTCCCCCCACTCAACAGACAAGCCCCTATCACAAGAGCCAATCAGAAATTCACAATAACCAATCACAATAGACAATACACTAAAAGACAAAAAAGAGAATCAGCCAATCACAAATATTAATAAAGTTACAATAAAGCTAAGCAATTACAGTTCAATAAAGCTAAGCAAGCCCATATCAAAAAAATAAAATAAAATAAAGCTAAGCAATTTCACCCAAAAAAAAAAAGAAAAGAATCAACCAATCATATTAAGTCTTTAGTCTTAAAAAGAGAGACTCTCATTTCACTTTCATACTTTCAGTCTTCAGATAAAAGAGAGAAAGAGACAGAGAGAAATAAGAGAGTAGAGAGTAAACCCATTAGAGAAAAAGAGAGAGTCAGAGAGAAGAAAAGTGTAAAGTAAAGATGAAATACCTTAAGGTTAAGGGAGCAGGGAGGCTGAGGCTGAGGGGTGGCACCGTCGGGCTAGGCAGCACGTCGAGGCGACTGGCGAGGAAGGAATCTCCAATCTGATCTGTGCTATTCTGATCTCCGATCCGACTGGCGAGGCCAAGATGATGACCGATCTTCGATTCGGCTGGCGATGATCGATGGCGATGAGCTCTGTTGCTCGAGTTTGAGGCGGAGGCAATGAGCTATGTTTCTCTATTTCTGATTTCAGTTTTTGCTACCATTCGTGGGTTAGTTTTGCTACCATCTGTCTTTAGGTTGGGTTTTGGTTTTTTTTTTTTTTTTTTTTTAAAGAATCCGTGGCCCGTGGGTTTGCTACCATATGTTTTTTTTTTCTTTAGATTGGGTTTGCTTTCCTATTTGTTCTTTAGGATTGATGTTGGGCTTTAGGCAGTGGGCTTACTCTGTTACATTTTTTTTTTTCAGATTTTAGCTTAAAAAAAAATTGGGCTTTTTTTTTTTTGCTTGAAAGTAGAATAGATAATTTTTTTTTATTTTTTTTTATTTTAGGGTGTTCTTGATTTTGCTTGAGGGAATTCCTTTTTTTTTTTAAGGGTAAACAAATAAAAAAAATTTAAATTATGATATATAAAAAAAAAATTATTTTCGAGTCAAGGTGTTCATGGGAACACCCTGCCCTCAACGTGGCATCGCCACTGCTCTAATCTAATCTAAATATATATGTGTGTGAAGCTCACTCCTAAAGTCGTTGCCCACCCCACAAGAAAATTGTGTGAGCAAATTACGTGAGTGTGGCATTTTATGGGAAGTGATGATATAAGGGATTTGACTTTATAAAGAAGGAACAACTAGTAATGGATTCTAGTTAACTCAACTAGTAAAGTCTTTTATGGTCGAATAAGATATCTAACATTCAATCTCTGCTTACACCAAAAAATCAATTGGTGTCTTAATCTAATGATAAAACACAATCATCATAAATGGATACAAATGAAATCAAAATTCATGTTATAAATTATAATATGCACATTTAAGAATTTTCTTTTCTAGTTAACTAAACGCATTGGCTCCACTCACTTTTTTTTTTAAAGATTTTGCTAGAGGAAAAAAAAAAAAAAGAGTTGTCTTTTTCATTTAAATAATAATTTTAAAAATTCTAAAATAAAAAATATATATATTAAATAAAAAAACACCAACAACAACAAAAACAAAAACAAAACAGAACAACAAACAAAAAACTTGTACAGGTCGGAGTCGGGTAATACCCATATCCAACCAACCAATTTCGGGCATGGGGAAAATTTCGCCCCAATTTTCCATCCCTTAACGGGGCAGGTAAAACCAGTCTCATTTAGGTCAGGTACCCGCCCCCTAACGAGTTCTGACTCACACCTCAATATGGCATCAAAGTAACTGTTTTTTTTTTTTTTTTTTCAAAATATTATGTTCATCAAAACTAACAGAGAAACAAGTACAACACGAATTCAAAATAATATAATCAACTTTGATTTTTTCGAAGATAATTTGTTAGAAGTTGTGGAAGTTGTAAAGTGTGGGCAGGGAGAAGAGCTTTGGCAGAATTGCAGATTATATTTTCAGGACATTAAATAGCTTTGAGCAAAATTTTGGTATGGACTTTGTTCATGTTCCTGGATTTTATAATTTTGAAGCTCACAATTTAGTTTTGCGGACAGATGTTTGTACTCCCTGAGTCCATCCCATTTCCTCTAAACCGGCTTTGTTGTTGCTTGGGAGAGAGATGGGCTGACGCCCTACTAACTCCTTGTGTGCCTCAGTTTACTTTGGTGCTATACTGAGAGTGGCCTCAAGACGCTGGCAATAATGGTTGACACATGGTGTAAGAGGAAGGTCTCAAAAAACTATCATAGAAACCAACTCCATTTTAGCAGCAAGCAGAGGTGTTCTAGCTTCTTCCCAAACTGGACTACCAAGTACTAACACTGTCTTCCTCACTCCAAGCTTGAGATGGTAGTCTTGTACACATTTTGGCCATGTCTATATTGTCAGTGCCACTTGAGATATTTTCAATGGAAACATTTTCCTCTTAACTCTAAAGCAAAATAAACAGACCAATAAAATCAAAAATCCCAAAAAAGTGTTACATGAAAGTTTCACCATTGGGTTTGAATAAAAAGTCAAGCCATCTACTTCACCAATTGTGAGATTCCCTACTCACTACAAAAAGTTACATAATGGATTACATTGTCATCAAGTAGAAACCTTGGGGCAAAATGATGGTGGTGTGCCCTCTGTTCTGTGATTTGGCACAGAAATTGGAGCAACCACAGATATAAGCAGCTATAAGTAACGCTATGAAGGAGGTATAAAGAGAGTTAAAAGTTTCATATCTTCTTCAACTTCTTTCTCACTGAGGATCGCTTAGCAGTTCTAAAAGACTGAGCACCAGAAGTAGCGTAAGTTCTGAGCCTCTCCAGGATTCCCCTCTCACTGATACGCAATATCAGAGAATAGTACAACTTCCTCTCTCTTCTTATGCAACAATTCCCTAGTGCTTCAATATCATCTTCCATTGAATTAGAACCATAAAAACTATCGCGCATATCTGCCAGCAATCGGAGAGCATTACAAACATCCTTTGTCAGCAACAAATCCTTACTCACTTCTGAAGCTTTTTCCAACATGAACTTGCCTTTTTCAGACAAAATCATGCCTATGGATCCATTAGAGTTCCCTTTAGTTGACAATGTAAGATCCAACTTATGATATGTATCCTCTGGTAACAGCATTATGTATAACAATATCAGCAGCTCAATTTGGGGTTCCCCATCAGATGAGATCTCAAAATATTCAGTGTTCTCGCTTACACATCCAGAGTAACCCAATCTTCTCCAGAGGGACAGCTTTGCTCGACTATACCGGCCAGAAAACAAAGATAAACTCCATTGAGATACTAGTTCCAAATCAATATTTACAATGTCAAATGGATTATCTGGCTCTGTAAATCCATATCTATGAAGCAATGCAGCATTACCTACCAACCCATATGTATTAAAGACCTGAGAGAAGATAGGGAAAAAAAATGAAGAAACAGTTTGAGAAAAGCATCTTTTTAAATCTATGGGAAACTGGATTTTTACCACAAGAACTATTAGCAGAGTATTATAAAATAGTTAAGGCCAGCAACATAAATGGTGCCCTACCTAAATGAATCAATCTCAGGATTGGGGCTGTGATGGTCGTGTCCAAATTAATCTAGAAGGTCCATGTGTTGGGTCTTTAATGAAAAAGGTAAATCATCCAGCTTTAGAGAGAGATTAACCATTGACAAGTCAACCCATTTCAACAGAACCCTTTTTTGCTGAAGATATTAAATTAATGTACCTTAAGATTCAAAGTTAAATCTAGCTCAAATTACATCGCTGCTCCTTTTAAGACCAAGGTAGAGGGTGAGGTCAGGGATTCCAAACTCATTAGCTGTGTGTGCAACTTAATAATAAAAAATGCACCTTAAGATTCAAAATCTACATCATACCTGATACCACACATAATACTAAAATCGCTAAAAGGAAAAAATGATTGAAAAAGCTACTCTATGAACAGAAGCAAATTCTAACCTCGTTTCCAACTATGACATCTTTCACCATAATCATTTCCAATGCTGTGGTATGATCCCCCAAGACCGAAGAGTTGTCCAAGTCACTACCACCACTAATATCTGATCCTCTACGATCCGAATAGGAATTTTCAGACGATGGTTCATTATCACCAGTATTGGCCTGGAGATCATTTTTGCTGCAGTCAGTATCGCTTATGGAATCAGAATGAAAAGATACAGAGGTGAAGTGAACATCCTCAGCTCCCGTCTTGTGATTAAAACTGATTTCATGTAAAAGAGATTAGTAAATAATAAGGTAAAAAGCAAGATGTAGAAAGCATTATGGGATCTATCAATGAATTCTTTACCAACAATAAATGAGGCAAAACTAAATATAATTAATTAAATTAATACACATGATTGCATCTTCCAAACTATGCATAAGGAAGTAACCATTCTATATGATAAGCATTAAGCTGTAAAATCTCGCCTATCATAATGTGTTTCATACCATAACCCAAAGAAAATGGTATTTGACTCTTTATATCCTTTATTTAAGACATAAACTTTACTAAATATGGGGAAAAACACATCCAAAAACAGGCAGTGCTATTGATAAATGACTAGTACAGCTGAAAAATACATGTAAATGTCCACTGTTCAAGTGTTCATATGTACTACATTTTTTTTTTTCTCTCTGCTTTCGCTCAAAGTACATGTGTCATTAATATTTTAGGGGAAATTACACTTTACCACCCTAAACTATACCTTAAATTACACTTTGCACCCTAAACTTTTCGGATGCACATTTTGCACCCTAAACTATGACATCTGTTACACTTTGCACCCCGGACTTAAATTTTCTGTTATATTGGACGGAGAGCTCAATCACGTGACTAGCACATGACTATTATTTAAGTAACAGCAAGTCAAAATACCTAAATGCCCTCTTCCAAGTCAAAACTCAAAAGAACCTCCTCACTCTTTTACACAGATCACGGTCTCAGACAGTCCCACTCTCTCACACGTGACTTGGTGTTTTGGGTCTTTTGCATGCATAGATCAGCGGACTTTGAGGGTGGTACGGTGGCTGGGTCGCATATGGTAGTGGGTGATGGTGGCTAGCTCCGATTTAGGTTTTGTTTTGGTTGCAATTCATATCTGATTTAGGATTGTTTAGGTCCCAATTCAAATCTGGGTTGGGTTTTGGTTGTGTATGATTAGCTCCTCTCTCTCTCTCTCTCTCTCTCTCTCTCTCCGATTTGGGTTTTTTTTGGTTCCCGATTCAGATTCGGTTTGGGTTTTGGTTGTGTATGATTTAGCTCCTCTCTCTCTCTCACTTTCATGGCAGATCTTGGTGATAGATTGAATGAGATTTGTGTTTGTGGATCTTGTGTGGGTTGGTCCGAATTTGTGTTTATGATTTTGTATCCCTATGAATTTGTGTTTTTGATCTGGTTTTTGATTGTGAGACGGCCAACAATGTGTGGGTTCTGATTGCGGATCTCATGCCCGTAAATTGGCTGTGACTGTGTGTGGCCAAAAACAGTGGAAGAGTTTAGAGAGAGAAAGTGGCTTGTTGTTGGGTTGGAAGAAGGGCATTTGGGTCTTTGACCCATGTTTCACTTAAGCAAGAGTCACATGCAAACTCATGAGGTTGAGATTTCCGTCCAATATAACAGAAAATTTAAGTCCAAGGTGCAAAGTGTAACAGATGTCATAATTTAGGGTGCAAAATGTGCATCCGAAAAGTTTAGGGTGCAAAGTGTAATCTGAGATATAGTTTAGGGTGGTAAAGTGTAATTTCCCCTAATATTTTATATAGCATGAGCTTCCATGGTAGCATACCAATGACTTTATCAGGATTTAAGTTAGCCATTCCTTGACATAAAGATAAATCTTCCTTTAAAAATAAGAGGTATAAAAAATCCAGTCTTCACATCTTAAGTAAGAAAAAGTCAACTCAAAGCCCATGTTGCCAGTGCAACTCCAACAGAAAACTTGGAAAAGGCATAGGCATTTCATTTCGAGAGTCTAGATCTGACATAACGCTGAGACAAATCACAGACAATGGTAGGAGGTTACTCCCTTGTTATATTCCATAGTAATAGATTTGCCCTGGTTACACAGTTTCTACGAAGGGTTTTATAGATTGCAAAAGGCTAGGAGCATATTAAGAGTTTATTTATCATATAATGATGTAGTGCCCGTTTGGTATACTTTGTTTTTCAGCTTTTTAAAAATGGGATTGTTTGAAAAAGTTATAACTAAAAAACTAAAAATAAAAATAAAACTAGAGAAGTGAAGTGAATTTTTTAAATTTGAACAGTGCAATTTAAAACTGAGTTACCAAGGGTGTATCAATGACTGGTTTTGAAGAAAATGCTATGAATTGTTTTCTAGAATTGAGTGATATAATCGAACAAGGATGAAGGGTGCCAAGAAAAGTGTTCATGCAATCTGTCCAAGGGGGTCAGGGAGTTGCAGAATCTGGCTTGTTCCATCAATTATGAAACCAAAAAGTTTGAGGGGAGTGATACAACCAAAAGAAGAGCCAGGGGGTTAACATTACCATGATCATGCAGCTAAAAATCGTTTCATGGAAGTTTGTGGGTTGAATGATGGGAAGAAGTGACTTGAAATTCAAAACTTGTTAAGGGGATGGATAGCAGATGTCATACGTCTTCAAGAAACTAAAATGGGGTCAATGCCTAATGTTATAGGAAGCATATGGTGGCATTTTGTTGATATGGGATAAACGTAGTAGAAAAGTTGAAGAAGCTGTTAGCATGCTGTGTAATAGTAAATTTCATTGAAGATGGCTTCTAATGGGCTTTTCAAGAGTCTACGGGCCTACCACAGACACCTCTCAAAGGGAGCTATGAGAGGAATTGGCAGGGATAATTAGTTGGAGGGGGAGGTGCCTTGGGGTGATTTCAACATGGTTAGATTTTTGGTTGAAAGGAGGTGGGCAACTAGACTTAACTTCAGGAATGCGTGACTTTTCAAAGTTCATCTCAGAGAATGCTATGCTGGACTTGGCCTTGGAGGGAGATGCCTCTACTTGGTCCAACAATCAGCGCCCCCCCCCCCCCCCCAACAACAAAAAAACCATCAATGTCTAGGATAGATTGGTTCTTGGTTTCAACATAATGGGAAGCACATTTTCCCAAGCTGAATCAAAAGTTACTCAAAAGACCACTGTCTGATCATTTTCCTATTTTGCTTGATTATAAGGGGATAAACAAAGGCAAAAGTTCCTCTAAATTGAAAGGGAACATTATGATCGGTGCTTCAAGGGAAAAGAACTAAGTATGGTGAAGCTGAAATATTTATTTATGAAGTACATATATGACTTGATTTTGCTGTCTCCTTCACTCTCAGTGGCAAGACTCCTAGATTTTCTGGATTCCTTGTGCTTTCACTAGTGTTGTATCTTACTGTTTTTTGTATTTTTGCCTGCTTAGTTTTCTTTCTTTTATAATCAGTATTTCACTCTATGTATATAGCCCTTGTACTTGAGTAGCAACATTACCAAATGGGCGTAGGATATAATCATTCATTTATCAAATGATGATATTGGGAAATATAAGTAGTTTAGTGGCATTGTCTAGTCTCTATATAAGTTGAACCAAGGTTTGAATCTCCCCCTCTTTCACTTGTTGTAACAATTGAACCCCAATTATTTGTTATAACCATAAATAACCAAGAATGCATAAATAAGAAGGGAGATAATGGTTTATGCTGACAGTGTTTGAGGCCCGGCGACCTCTGATTAGCCAGACATTCTTCTCTCATTTTTTTTTTCCGATCAGTCATGGGGGGAGTTCGCAGATTTTTCATTGAATCCAAGTTTTTTCAATTAGCTGTAAAGGAAGGGGGATGTTATTTCTTGCTACGTATTTTTGAGAGGGGCAAATACTCTATGAGATCAGTCTTCATGGGCAAGATTGCAGCACAATGGCTGATGGATAATATTGAACACATTGTTGTTGGGACAAACTCCAAACAGTTTTTTACATTCAGAGATGGCGACATTGCTTATACTCTCCAACGGAGCACCAATTTTTCTGGTCAGTTCTTACTTTTGACTGAACTTAAAGTTGGCGGGTCTAGGAGATCGATTATTATCCCTGAAGGCAAAGAGAAATATGATTGGAGGGTTTTTGGGCTTGAACTTAGGAAGATGTTGCATCCTGCCCAATTTGCGATAGGTGGAACTGGTCATCCAAAATTTATCCCTCAGGTGCATAGGTATAATTCGGAGGTTCTAAACTATAGAACTTTTGCTGAAGTTGTACAAGGTTATCAGGGAAAAATAGAGGATAGAAAGCAACTAAAGCAATTAGGTACCACAGACAAGGGGAAGATGACACAGTTGGTGATGAATCAGAGATGGTCAGGTGCCAAGATAGGAGATTTTCCGGTGGGCAAGTCTGATAAGATGGTGGTGGGAGGAGGGGATAGGAGGGAGCAAGGCATTAATGTGGAGACAGAGTTTGGTGAGCAAAATCCGGTAGGAAATAATAAGAGATCTCCATTGAAATTCAAGTCAAATTAGAGTGTACATGGTTATGGAAATAAACGTGATTTGAGGAATCCTGACTGGGCAGCAATAGGCTTGACTATTGAGGTAAATGGGGAAGGAAAAAGGAGGGTGGTATGGAGTTCTTATAAAGGTGATTTAAGGAGTCCTATTTGGGTGAAAAGAAATCAGAGGGTGCAGGTGGTGAGTACTCCAAGAGGATCACGGGTTCACACAAATCCTGAGGTGTATAAAGGTGGATTGAGGCAACCCAAGTGGGTCAGTTAGAGGGAACACGTGGTGGGTCCCTATAGGAGTTCATAGTGTCACTTACTTCCTGTGGTGGGCTCTGATAGTGAGTGGGCTTCACGGGAAAGTAATACAACGCAAACTATGGGCTTAAATGTGGGTTTAAATGTGAAAACCAAGCTGGCCCAACCTGGTCTGGGACATACCCAGCTGCCCGAGGTAAGTTTCTTAAGCCCAAGCACTTGTGTATTGGGCGAGCCATCTGCGACAACGGCAGAAGTCTCCTCAGACATACCCAAGTCTCCGACGCCCACTAAAGAGGTGGCAGATCATCAGGCAGCGTCTCCAACCAGCTCCGATAGCCTCACGGTGGGTCGGACAGAGGCAGTTTGCTGCGACTTGGATGGGTTCACCTCCGACGGCCTTGTGGTGACTCAGAAGCCTGAGACGGTGGCTAGAAATGGTTCTTTGTGCCTTGGGGGGGCTCCGATGGAAATTGGTTGTAGTCCCTATGATGGGTTTAACTCCGATGGACACACAATGTCTCTGATGGTGACTCCGTTATGCTTCAGGGTAAGGCCGATTGGGTAGCTACGCCAATTTCTATGGGTTTCTTCTTGGCAGCAGCCCTTCTTAGAATGATTGGGTTCTGGGTTGGTGGATTATGGTGTCTATGGTATGGATAAGGCTGGAAGTGGGAGTAGAGTGCATTTGTCTCAGGGGGTGGATGACAAGTGCACCAGGCAGATTGTTGTTTTTGAGACTAATCAGCCCGATCTGGGGGTCTCGATGGAGGAGGGAGGGGCTATCTCAGAAGTAGCTTGTATGGGTGAGGAGGAGAGTTTGACAGACTGTGAGCCGCTATCCTCTATCGCTCCTCCGGGGCTAGAATTGTCAATGGAAATGTATAAGGATAATGAGGTGTTGGGTCTGGGTAGTAAGTTGGATGTCTCAAGTTGGGTGAAGCATAGGATCCCAGGTTTTAGTAAAGTGGTTGGGCTTTCTGTGAACCGTCATGAGAGGTTATGCATTGACTATCTTCAAAGGTTAGAAAGGGAGATGGAGGTAGTTATTGAACGACAGAAGAAAGCAGCAGCTAACCAAAAGGCAACCTCCTCAATGGGTAAAGGGAAAAGAGAGTTGAGGAATTTAATTTCCTCAGTAAATTATGATGGGCGAGAGGGTGTTGGTAGTGTAGTAGAGGAAGTTGTGGGGAATTGATAGTATTAATGAAGTTGAAAATGATTTCTTGGAATGTTAGAGGACTAAACGACTCCCAGAAACATTTGGTAGTCAAACATTTGTTACGGTAGTGGAAGTGTGCTGTTATCTGCCTTCAAGAAACAAAACTTGTCGGCATTGATAGACAGATGGTTTGCAGCCTGTGGAGTTGTCCATATGTGGATTACGCAGTTCTAGATGCTAGGTTCGTTCTCGGTGTCGGTTCAATGGAAAGGGGTGGAAGATGGTTTTATTTGGGCTTGTTCAGGGGTGTATGGCCCAAATGACAACAATATGAGGGGTTATATGTGGGATGAGTTGGTTGGTATTCAGCAGTACTGGAATGTTCCCTGGTGCTGTTTTAGGGATTTTAATATTGTTCGCTTTCCTAGTGAACAAAGGGGTGGATCTCGGCTTACTTCAGCTATGGAAAAGTTTTCTGAATTTATCGAGGACCTAAATTTGATAGACTTGCCTTGGAGGGAGGGAGTTATACATGGTCCAGTGGTACTAGCCAGCCATCCATGTCTAGGATTGATAGAGCTCTAGCGTCGCATGACTGGGAGCAACACTTTCTGGATGTGATCCAGCAGATTCTACCACGACCTATTTCAAACCATTTCCCAATTCTTTTGGAGGCAGGGGGTATGGTGAGGGGGAAAAGTCTTTTCCAATTTAAGAATATGTGGTTGAAAACGGACGGGTTTGTTGACAGAGTTGATTCATGGTGGAATCGCCATTCTTTCTCGGGTACACCTAGCTATGTGTTCACCAAAAAATTGAAAGCTTTGAAAGAAGACATTATTCAGTGGAACCGCCAAGAATTCGGCAACGTTGACTGCAAGAAGAAAGAATTATTAGGGGCTTTAGAGTCGCTAGATGCTAAGGATGGGGTTCTTGGACTCACTGAAACAAAGTTGTGTGAGAGAAATGAAGTGAGATCGCAAATAGAGCATCTTCTTTCTCTAGAGGAGATCTCATGGAGATAGAAATCGAGGATGTTGTGCATTAAGGAGGGTGATCATAAGACAAAGTTCTTCTACAAAATGGCTAACTCCCGTAGAAGGCATAATCATTTGAGTTTCTTAGAAGTGGATGGGGTGATTTATGAGGAAGGAGCAGAAGTGGCTACTCAAGTAGTTCAATTTTATAAAACTCTGTATCAAGAGTCCGAAGAGTGGAGACCTTTTGTGGAAGGTCTAGAGTTTGATCAAATTGAAGAGGCAGAGAGGGGCTGGATGGAGAGGAGGTTTGAGAAGGACGAGATAATACAAGTGGTTAGAGATATGGAAGGGGATAAAGCTCCAGGTCCAAATGGCTTTTCTATGGCCTTTTTCCATCACTGCTGGAGAGTGGTAGAAAGTGATGTTTTAGCAGTTTTTGAAGAGTTCTATCAGCACTATAAGTTTGAGAAATCTCTAAATGCTACCTTTTTAGTTTTAATCCCTAAGAAGAATAATGCCTCTAACATTCGAGATTTCAAACCTATTAGTTTAGTGCGGAGCTTGTATAAAATCTTGACCAAGGTTTTGGCCAATCGACTAAAAGTGGTGTTAGATCAACTGATATCTGAATCTCAGAATAGTTTTGTAGGAGGTAGACAAATCCTTGATTCAGTTCTCATTGTCAATGAGTGTGTGGACAGCCGGACAAAGAGTAAGATTCCTGGGGTAATCTATAAGTTAGATATTGAGAAAGCATATGACAATGTGAATTGGGAGGCACTTCTGAAGTTGATGAAGAAAATGGGCTTTGGGGAGAAATGGTGCAACTGGATTCGAACTTGTATCTCGACAATGCAATTTTTTGTGTTAGTTAACGGGTCACCAGCTAATTTCCTTGGCAGCTCTAGAGGTTTGAGACAAGGGGATCCACTGTCTCCCTTGTTATTTTTAATTATGATGGAGGTGTTTAGTAGGACGGTGAAGAGAATGGAAGGGGCAGGATTACTTAGTGGTTTTAGGGCAGATGGCAGGAGGGGCAGAGGGGAATGTGTTTCGCATTTGCTGTTTGCGGATGATACCATTTTGTTTTGTGAGGTAGCGGTGGAGCAAATCCTACATATTCGTTTGTTGCTACTTTGTCTTTAGGCTGTGACCGGTTTGAAGATTAACGTAGCTAAGAGCGAAATGGTTCCTATAGGAGAGGTAAATGATGTGCATGCTTTGGCAGAGATATTGGGTTGTAGGGTTGGGACCCTACCAATGACTTATCTTGGTATGCCGTTGGGGGCGTCCCATAAAGACCCCTCTATTTGGAACCCTATATTAGAAAAAATTGAAAGAAAGTTAGCAGGTTGGAAGAAGTTGTTTTTGTCAAAAGGTGGCAGACTGACATTGCTTAAAAGTACGTTATCTAGCCTCCCTACTTATTTCTTATCTCTTTTCACCATTCCTACACGTGACGAACAAAATTGAGAAGCTGCAAAGAAACTTCTTGTGGGGTGACACTAAGACACATTTGTTGGGTTGAGATAAGGCGTGCATGCCTATGGCTAATGGCGGTTTGGGTATTAGGAAGTTAACCATGTTCAATAAAGCCTTACTTGGAAAGTGGCTTTGGCGTTTTGGGATCGAGGAAAATAGGCTGTGGAGGAGGGTGGTAGCTTTGAAATTTGGGGAAGAATGGGGGGATGGATCTCTAAGTTGGGAAGGGGTGCTCATGGGTGTGGTCTGTGGAGAAGTATTCGGATGGGATGGGAAATGTTTCACAAAAATGTCCACTTTAAGGTTGGGGTGGGGGATAGAGTGAAATTCTGGATGGATAGGTGATGTGGAGAACTTCCTCTCCAGTTGGCTCTTTCGATCTTTTACATTTTTGCTGCAAACAAAGAAGCTTCCATAGAATCATCTCTGTTGTGCCAAGGAGAGGGGAATAGGAGAATTTGGGATGTTCGCTTCATTCGAGGTCCTAATGATTGGGAGGCAGATGTGGTGGATGATTTCTTCCGTTTCTTGGCATCCAATCAACCCCCTGTAACTGAGGGTGATCGTATGAGATGGAAGTTGACAAAGAATGGGGATTTTACTATCCGCTCCTTTTATCACAAGCTTCATGGTTCTTCTTCCATTGTCTTTCCATGGAAAGGTATTTGGAAAGTTAAGGCACCCGGTGTGTCTCTTTGTTTGGATAGCGGCATAGGATAGGATTCTCACAGGAGATAATCTGAGGCTTAAGGGCTATGACTTCGTTGATTAGTGTATTATGTGTCGGTGCTGTGGGGAGACAATGGATTACTTCTTGTTATATTGTGGAAAGGCTTATCGGCTGTGGTGCTTTGTCTATAGAACCTTTGGGATTTCATGGGTCCCCTCTGGTACGGTATTAGATCTCCTCTCTAGCTAGTGAAATTAGTTGGGGAAGCATTCATCTCACATTTGGAATTTAATTCCATTGTGTCTGATGTGGTGTATTTGGAGGGAACGCAATCAGCGGACTTTTGAGGATTTGGATAGATCCGATGACCAAATGCTCGCTCTCTTTTCTGGTTACCTTTTTGATTGGGCTAGGGCTTGGGGACTCACATCTAGTAATTCTCTCCCGCTCTTCCTAAGCAGTCTTCTTCTTTGTTCATAATGTTTTTCTTATTTTATGTTTGTACTTTTCTTTCTTTTCTTGTACGTTTGATATGCTAGTGCTTCTTTGCATTTAGCAGTTTATTGAATATACTTGTTTCTTACCTATCAAAAAAAAGACAATGGTTTATGCTAAGTAGCTTTACATTCTAACTTAGAAACAATTAAAAGATGAATCATATTCAAATATACAAGAGAAATGAAGGCCTAACTTACAGATCAGCCAAAGGAACCATTCCAGATCCATGGAACTCATCTATTGCAAAAGACCGAGAAGCAATGAGACTTCTTGCTGCCAAGTATTGTTCAACGCCAAAAAAATTTGGATTGAGATTAAAAGGCAGTTGTGAATCCAATAGAGGCAGAATGTTCTCTTTCCAGTCCTCATAAATAATAGCTTTGTCTTCTTTCACAGTCTGCCTACAATTGTAAAACACAATATAAATAGGTCCAACAATCTTACCGACACGTCCAATTTCACAACTTGCTAAAGTGGTTGATTGTTTGTGAATAGTGGGAAAGAGTGGTGAGCATACAGTGTCCATTACTCACAGTCGACTACTTCACCATGTCATGAAATTGGGTGTGTTTATTCAAAGGAAAATGCTAAATCTTAACAACTGGCATGATTGATGGGTTTCAACCAACTAATAAAATGAAAGTTTGGATACAACCTAATTGGTAGTAAAATTCGTAATATACCTAACATCACTATTATTCAAATCAATAATGTCAGAGACACCCAATTTCAGGGCATGTTAATGTGGTTAATTGTGAGTGATAGGCACTTCTACCCAAGATTACATGAGAAATGTCACTACAAAGTTTTACAATAAAAAGCTTATAAACTGATGTGACAACAAGATTAGTGCCAACTCAACAAGATAATAATAAATGGAGTAATTCTTAGGTACGGAGAATGGTTCATGTGACTGTACTCCAGGGTACCTAAGTATGTATTTTCCTAATAAATGAGTGCTTGAGTCACAGTCAATTAAATCGCGTAAGCAATTAGGTAATTGGGTTGTATTCAAATAGAAAAGGGCATGTGATTAGAAGCAAGAATAATGGAGGGTGATGATGACCGACCTTGTGGAGCTCAGTGCCACATAGGAGAGAGTCGACCTCGTGGAGAGACCAAAGCAAAGGCAAGGATTCATGAGGAGGCAAGAGATGAAGGTAAGGAGCCCAAGGAGAGCTTTGGCCTAAGCTCCTCTCGTACATGACAGCCACTGAGAGTCCTAAAGAACCACCCAACCCAGCAGATTCTATCAGGTCACGTGCACCACTCGTCATGACGGTGAGGCACGTGGTTTTGGGTATTCTCGCCACCATGTCACCTACCTTGAGATCGCAAAGCGCTCTCACGGAAATGGCTTCGCCGTCGTCGGTGAATTGGAGGGCGTCGCTGAAGTCGATGCCTTGGGATCTCATCCACCGCTTGAACGCTCTCAGTCGCCTGCTACTGCTGCCCATTGTATTTTGTGGCGGCGTTTGAGCTCTTTCCTCTTTGTGAATTGTGATGTCAGTAATTCACTTTGCTCTGTTTTGGACGTTCTGTTGTCTCTTGGTTTCGGGCCCTTCGAGTTCGTGTGTCGGTTTTCGGGCAATTTTCGGACACAGTATTACCCATGATTTTTTTTCTACCCAAAAATAGCATTTGGTAGCAATTATTTTTTTTTTTTTTGTTTTAAATTTGTAATCAATTTTTGTTAGTGGGTTGAGAAAATTGACCAAATTAACTGTTACTAAAATGACATTTTTAGTTTTTTTTGTTTTCTTTTTATGGACGGACTTACATGGTTTTAACGCTTGAATTTGAAACCTTGTTCCTTGAAACATTAAACACATCTTAAATCTATCTAATTACAAGTAAAGTGCATTTTGTCAAAGGATTAACCAATTCTATATTGACATATGCTCCTAACATGATTCACATATGTCCTAACACTCTCCCCTTTGACAATCCGTGACAAAACCACAACAAACAAATGAACATATGAGAGAAGTCATAAATCACTCAACTCATACTCACTTGTTGAATACAATAAAATCTATCCTAACACAAACTCTTGAAAAATTTTGCAAGAAGATAGTTCATGGCAAGAAGACTTTGACAACCTGTATTTCTGAAACACTTTAAACAAAACTCATCATGCTATCTTAGTGTGAAACAAAAATAAAAGATTTCATACAATTACTAAGAAGCATGTGCATAAAGAGAAAAAAAAAACAACACATGTAAAGATAGGTGAATAACATACATCAACATATATTTATCCAAAGATAAGTACAATGTATGTCAAATGGTCACAAGAACGGTATATATGAGGTAATGTAAAAGAAATAAAAGAAAAATACATAATAACCTCACTACATCCCTCAAAATATAAACACTCCCCTTAACAAAAATCTCATATGCTAACTCTCTCCCCTTATGTACATGACTACTCTCATATCCAAAACTACTCCCCCTTATTGTTATGAATGACAAAGTGTAAGTAAATCAAGCAGTCATCTCATCATCACTGGGCGAGTTAGCATCCTTATCCTTATCCTCATCATCATCGTCGTCGTCGTCAGAGTCACCATCATCGTCAGAGTCCTCAGATGCCTTTGGAGAAGGAGAGGGAGACTCCACAAAGCCACCAAGGCAAGCTTGCCATCAAGCAATACGGCTGACACGGGTGTTCACCTGACACAACTCATCACTGAGTGTGTTAAGGTGAGCATCCATGTGTTGCAACTGCGCCATGACTGCCTCGAGGGTCACACCACCCTCCGATGATGAAGGTGCGGATGTGAAAGGAGTGGAAGAACTTGGAGGAGTCACAGTCTCTGTCCGTGGCAGCTTCAGTCGAAGCTAGGCCTCGCTTTGTCTAACAGTAGCTGCATCTATGGCACACATGACCGAAAAAAGATGAGACTCGGGATAAGAGACAAAAAAAATGGCAAAGAATCCGCGTGATAGCCGAAGGAAAAATGAGCTTATCGCGAGTTGTCATATCCCTATAGACATCTATGAGGGATAGGATGAAGTGAAAGGGAAAATCAATAGAGAGTCCCTCAAAAAGGGATAACAAAAATTGAGCACGAGGCTCTGTGATAAAGTTATAATGAGACAATGGATGGAGAACGAATGTTGTCACCATGTTAAGGAATCTCAGACCTTTTGTAAAGCCCAAACAAGGGGTGTTTTGACGATTATCCCAAGATGAAGGTGTCTCACAGGAATAGAAACAAGAGTTCGTCTTTGGACACAGTCCTCAGAAGATCGCAGCTAGGGTAGTCAAGATGCACTACCCTAGGAACGTGTAATACCTCAGATACAATATCCGAAGTGACTACAATGCGCGTACCTCAAACGCGAGTGATAAAATGAGATACAGAATAGTCAAATCCTTGCATATTGGAGTAAAACTCTTGTATGATCATGAAGTGACAAGTGATCGGGATGCCACACAATAACTCCCAACCCCGATTGTGGATGACAGTAGGAAGGTTAGTATCGTAAAAATCAGATAGAACGACTTGGCATTCTGAATGAATGCCTCGTCGTGAGAAGTTCTCCAAAAAGTCCTTACGGGCTTTATCATCACAGAACTAGACGTGAGATGGAGTGGGGTCAGAAGGGGAAGAAGAAGAAGATGCCCTAAAATGAAGAGGGTTCCAAGACGAAGTAAACTTGCGTTTAGGTGCCATAGAGCAAACTAACGCAAGAAAGAGAAAGGGAGAGAGAAAGACATGCAAAAAAGCACCAAACAAATCAATATAAGTATATAAAGAAATGAAAGTACGTATGCATGAAAATGCATGAACATGTGATATGCAACATAAAAATCATCATGGGCTCAGCCCAATCCAAACCTAACAACACACAGCAATTCAACATATATAGCACACATCTATAATGCATAAAAATATAGTTAAAATGCAAATGTAATGCAATGCATGATGATTTGAAATCATTTAAACAAAAACCCCATCCCAAAAATTTTGCAAACACCTCATTAAACTTGAAAAACCCCAAATTCTTTCAAAAATCCCAAAAGTTAGGTCACAAAGGATGAAATGCATGATAAAATAAGAGAAATAAAATCATACCAAAGGAAGAAATCAACCTTGAGACTAAAGATTGAGTGGGGAAGTGATTTGGAGTGAGAGAGAGGTGTTTGGGAAGGTAAGAAGTCAAAAACGATCGAGAGAGATAGAGGGGAAATGAGAGAAATGTCACGCGGACACTATATATAGAAATCCCAATTTCTCGATGGATCGAAAGGTGTCGAGAGTTGTCGAAAATTAAAAACCGAGAAATAGCTATCGAGGAGCTATCAAGAGGTGTCCACAGCAAATAAACTTTGATGGTTGAGAAGCTATTGAGCATACAGAAACTTCCTCGATGGATCGAGAAGTTGTCAAGCAGCTATCGAGATTGAATCTCAAGAATCTCGATGGATCGAGTCTGCGATAACAGCTATCGAGAAAAGAAGCTCAAAAGGCTCGATAGATAACCTAGCTATCAAGAGGTATCGAGAAGCTATCGAGATTGCATCAAAAGAGTTTTTCAAAGAAGAGAAAAACACAGACATAAATGCAATCAAACATGCTACTCAACCAAAGATCCAAGCAACATTTTAAGCTCCCAAAATCATCTCTCAACAAGAAAAAAATGTCAAGCATTTAGATCCAAAACACACACACACACACTAAACAAGTCTAACCAATTTTATATTTCAAAAACAAGTTAAGACAATTTAGTAAACATACATTAACACATGTATTTCTTGTGATAGTCAAATCACATTGTACCTGCACATGTATCAAGAGTAGCAAAGAATATTGCATGTTGTGTGTGAAAAACATAGCAAGACTGCATAAGTGTTTACATATTATGACGATTTGAAATATGAGAAAATCACTTTAACTCACACACAATCATAATTATTTGATGGGAACTATTATCTTTAAGGTAATCCCATAACTCCCATATCTCCTAGAAGACATGCTTGCAATTATATATAAAACATTTTGATTCTTTTTGCTTTTAAGCAAACCATGCATGGGCATATAAGAGAAAAAAGAAATACCTAATGATGTTAAGCTTTTAACATTGCACTTTTGCTATGTTGAAGCATACAGACGTCATTTCATGATTGGCGGGCAACAGTGGTGAGATGATTATTTATGCATTTCTCTTAGGATTTTCTAGTCCTTCCCATCAAAAAGAGTGATACAAGTGTTAAGTACAAGAGATTACTTAATTTTACTCATCACAAACACAAGTCACAAAACTCACTTGCTTAGTTGTGCATAGAGATACTCATCAAAGTTACAAAAGATACAAAGTTTAGAAAACTTTGTTTCAATGGCCATTCAAGATACACCAATGTATACAAACACACACTGTTTTTGTATTTTTCTGATTTTTCAATTTTTTTATATTTATTTTTATGAAAAACAAAATAAAGCAAAACTGAAGAATAAACAAACAAAAACATGTTCAACAAAGCAATGCATAAAACTAGAGTAACTCAAAATATGAAAGCAAAACACACAAGTAATGCAAAATCAAAAACAAGAAGGAGAGAGAAAAAGTGACTAAATCACTTGGAGTCTTTTGCCTTCCACACCTTGGAGGAACCTTTCCGTTTTGCAAACCCTTGATCCGGCTATAAGGGAGAAGAATTGAAACCGTTCAAGTTCGAAAGGAACATAAGGGCTTTGAGTAGATCTCCAAGAGGAGCAGAGGAGGATGGAAACTAATTCTGGTTTCTCGATGAGATCATACTGTTGCTTTGTTAAGTAGCTAACCACTTATAGCAATTAGGTCGGATATGTCCAGCTACTCCACAGAGATGTTGCTTCTTCTGTTTAGGATTTTGAGTGTTTCCCTTCTTAGCCCTAGGATTTTTAGTCTCTTTCTTATCCTGCTTAGGGGGTGCTAGATTTACCTTTGTCTATGTTCTTACTAGCTAACACATTTTTCATATCATTGTTTTCAAATTCAACATTATTAGTAGGAGAAACAAAAATAGTAATACTAATAGAAGCAATACTAGGAGAGAAGAAATCATACCCTAAACCGGTTCGATTATAGGCAGATTTCTGAAGACTAAGCATCTCGTCAAACTTTGCACTTAAAGTCCTTTCTAGCTGAGCTCTGACTTGGAACAATTCTACCTCAAGCTTCTTGGTCTTCTCAGCCAAGAAATTATTCTCAAATCTCAGTGCTCCAGTGGTCTGATTTGCTTCATCAAACTTCGTGGAGATTTCTTCTCGTTTAAACTCCACTTCACTGAGCTTTTTGGTGGCCAACCTATACAACTTCTCATGTTTTTTCAAGACCTTGTATAATTTTGCATAAGCTATGTAGATGTCATCTTGTTCATCCATCTTCTCAAATTTAGACTCCATCAAGTCCTCTTCTTCATCCACATCTTCAACAATCCCCTCAATAGGATTTACAGTGGCAGTGAAAGCATTTAGGATTCCATCATCCTCATTGTCAGAATCATCTTCAGGCTCGGTGTCGCTCAAGGTAGCAGCAAGTGCCTTGCTCTTCCTAATGGTATTAAGATACGTAGGGCACTCTTGTTTCATATGACCAAAGGCTTAACACTCAAAGCACTTTGGTCTTGAGGGAATAGTGTATTGACCGCCATCCCTAACATCCTTCTTTCCTTTGTCCTGATTCTTGAACTGAGACGAACTGGACTGCTTGCGGTCTTTATCAAATCCTTTAGCATTGGCATTCGTCATAAACTTTTTTAATTGCCTAGTGATATAGGATTTCATCTTAGAATCTTTATCATCTGAAAACTCTCAATATCACTGCTCCTGCCCTTCAATACCTTGTTCTTTCCCTTATTAGATTTCCCTATCCTTGTTAAACCCAACTCATAGGTCTGCAAATTGCCAACTAGCTCTGTCAAAAGAATTTTATCAATATCCTTTGATTCCTTAATCACAATGATCTTGGCATGAAATCTCTCGAGTAGAGATCTGAGCACCTTTCTAATAATCTTGAGTCCAGGAATGGTTTCCCCAAGATTGAAGGTTGAGTTCACTATGTCCTTGAGCTTGGTATAGAACTCATCGAATAACTCATCATCCTCTATCTTAATCTCTTTGAAGCTCGTAGTAAGCCTCTGAAGTTTTGAATCCTTGACTGCCTTAGTTCCTTCATAGGTTGTCTAGAGGATGGTCCATGCTTTCTTAGCAATTTCAGTAAAGGATATCTTCTTAAACTCCTCATTTGTGACCACACTGAATAACGCATTCATCACCTTGCTGTTGAAATTTGCTTCCCTGATCTTAGCATCATCCCAATCGGTCGGCGCTTCCTTCGGCTTGGTCCAGCCTATCTCCACAACATGCCACACATTTTCATTTAATGACTGCAAGAAAGCTCTCATGCGTACTTTCCAGTATGCATAGTTAGTACCATCAAATAAAGGAGGTATAATGAGAGACTATCCTCTATCCATGACAAACAGGGGTCAATGGATCTCACAAGAGTTAATGGATCACACAGCAAAGATTAAAACCTAATTAGAGTGCGCCTGCTCTGATACCACTTGATAAGCCAAGAATGTATTGACCCCTTATGATGAATTAACCAATTAATTAACCAAGTTAATTAATTAATTCAATTTGCATGCAATAAGCATGGTAGCACAAATAATTCACCAACTAAGTTAATATGCAGCAGAAAATAATTTGACACGGTGATTTATTTATGAATAGGGAAAACCTACATGGCAAAAACCGCACCAGTTGATTTTAAGGTCACCACTCCTGAGAATTCACTATTATCACAACAAGCGGTTACAAGTAAAGGAATTCCAGTGCTTTATACCAACCTACAGTTGAACCCTTACCCCAATACCCAATTAGACTTGTTTTGTAGTGACAATCTCTCCTTTCAATGCATGACTCCCAGTACGTGACTAACCAATTCAATGCACGGATCCTAGTATGCAACTTACACACCAACTTGAGAAAGATGTTGGTTGTAAAGTTCTTCAGTTCATCAACACGATGAAGATCACAAAACTCCTTGGTTACAAAACCCTACGATGTACAAACACAACAGCTTCTTGAATAGAAAGATGAACTAAGGCATATGTCTCTAGCTTACAATATGCTTGTGAAAAACTTTTGCATTGAGGTGCATTAGCTGTGACGGCCCTTAAAACAATCCTTATATATGGTTAGAGTTGTGAGAAAAGAAAACCCAAACATCTATTCACGGATTAGAGTGAAATCAAATCTGAAAAATTGATTTTCATAAACCTCGACAGATACCCTATCTATCGAGCAACTGTCGAGCATCGGGCTTAAACAGCCTTTTTAAACCTCAATAGATACTAGTTGTCGAGCTTTAAAATCTAGCACTTCTTCACTTGATTCTTGGATAAACTTGCATGGTTTTAACACTTGAACTTGAAACCTTGTTCCTTGAAGCATTAAACACATCCTAAATCTACCCAATTACAAGTAAAGTACGTTTTGTCAAAGGATTAGTCAATTCTATACTGACATATGTTCCTAACATGATTCACATATGTTCTAACAATGGTTTAGCTAGAAGAGCAGTTTCTGCTGCAGATACTATTGTATGAGTAGAAGAACTACCTTGTGATTTGGAGTCTATCTCCCAATCTGATTAACCATAATCTTTTTAACAAAATTTCGCTTACTTTCTTCTAAAAAAAAGTGTTTTAAAAAAAGTACAAACTAGTTTTATCTGTTTTAAATTACAATGGAATTTTTTTTAATATACAATGCATTCTATTAGCTAATAAAATGGGCCTCGATTTTTTTTTTTTTAATCTAGGTAAAAGGGCAAATAAGTCTTTATAAAAATATAATATAATATTAGAGGGGGCATTTTTTTTATTTGGGGTCTTTAAGTGACTGTCTTATTCGCTTGTATGCTAGAGTTAACCTTGACCAAAAGATTTATAACTCAATTAATATATTACAATGTTTTTGTATAGAATTTAGACTTCAAATCTCCAACTCCCAATTTAACTATCAAATTGAAAAAAAATATATATACACAAAACAAACTAGTAAAGTAAACTTCCATTTTTGAATACACTAACTTCGCTGTTGCTTTACCTGTATGCTATATCTTTCTTTTTTGCATATAAATCCTCACGTCATCCTAACACAAAATTCATCTAAACTTAAATTAATCGTCTTAATGCCATTTTTTTGCAAATTTATTTGGTGCTATTTCACGAACTTTCCTAACCAATAAAAACTGTACAAGAATGACTATCCTTGCATATGTGTTGTATTATACGAGTCTCTTAAGTGACTGGCTGCGATAGTTTCTCCCAAGTTATTAACCGTTGTTCTTCTTTTGCTATATTAATAATGGGTGTGAGTTAAACTTATGTTTCATCAATTATATTTATAAAACCGAAGTCTCTGAAACTCCTACAGTTTTTCACATCAGCACAATATTAAAAAAATAAATAAATAAACGCAACAAAAAAAAACTTTTCTATAAAAAAAAAAAAAAAAAAAAACTTTTCTTAAACCCGATAAAAACCAAAAAATAAAAAAACATAAGCGCAAAACATAAACCCACGCTCTGCCATTCCTCTCTCTTCTCTATTTCTCTACCTACTCCTTCCCTAAAACCCAACACTGAAAATCAATCCTGCCAAGAAGCCATCCCCACACTATCAGGTCCGAGATAGAAAGAAGGCATCACCAACCATATGGTTTGATCCTTTGGCGATACATACAACTATGGTTTCACAGTTGGAGAGTTTTTTCGGAAGCGAAGGTGACGATGGGACCACAACAGAGTTTGAAGAGAAAATCAAATCAGACACCGCCACTGCTGGTAAATAGTTTTCTATACCATTAACATATTTTATTTTTATAATTTTCCCAATAAATGTAAATGTTTAATTTTTCGATCTGGGTGTTTCATAACATTATTGAAAAATTATCATAGTTTTTGTGTTCGAATAAAGCTATTTGTATTTGGGATATTCAGTTATGTGTTAGAATTGATTAGGAATTCATAACCCTATATTATATTTTGATTAGGAATCCATAACCCTATACTATATTATATAATAAAATAGTATTTTTTTTTTTAGGGATTATTTGTTACCATGCAACTCACGGCTGAAAATTTGTATTTTTCATTCCTCTCTTCTGATTTTTTTTTTTTGCTTGCTTTATAATTCTGAATTTTTATTGCTCTCTTTATAATTCTTCAGTTTTTATGGATTTAATTTTGTGAATTTTTATCTGGGTTCATGTGGCTACTGCTTAAAAACTTGATTTTAGTGTATAGTTTGGGGATTTAAATTCGAAATTCATTAGGAATTTTAAATTCTAATTCTTTGAGATTGTGTATTTGAAATTCTTTTATGATTCATATGTTAGATATTGGGATTGGTATTGATGGTGGGATAGGTTTATATTGTAGAAAACAACATTGCTTGCTTTATAATTCTGAATTTTTATTGCTCTCTTTATAATTCTTCAGTTTTTATGGATTTAATTTTGTGAATTTTTATCTAGGTTCTTGTGGCTACTACTTAAAAACTTGATTTTAGTGTATAGTTTGGGGATTTAAATTCGAAATTCATTAGGAATTTTAAATTCTAATTCTTTGAGTTTGTGTATTTGAAATTCTTTTATGATTCATTTGTTAGATATTGGGATTGGTCAGGTAGGATAGGTTTATATTGTAGAAAACAACATTTAGATAGTTTTGGTAATAGTTGATAGTATTGTACAAATGGTTTTTTTTTTTTTTTTGGCTGCACTATTGTAACAATGATTTACCATATTGATTATTAGTTTGTTGACTGGTGTCACTTTGGAGCTCTAGGGGCCTCTGTTGGGTTGCTATTGCTGTGGACTAGAAGAGTAGTAGAGAAATTTAATGGGGCTGTAGGAAATTATTCAGTTTATGTAAGTTTGGATATGTGGATGATCAATACAAGTCGTTTGATTTTTTTAATGATTTATTTCATGGTGTTTTTGTGCATTAAGATTAGAGTTTTTTACCCTTAATAACTTCAAAGGAATCAAAGCTTTTAGAAAGTTTTATTATTTTACTTAAAAAGAGGATTCCCTCTTAAATTTGATGGAAGCCATGTGATCAAGTTCATAGAACCCTCTTAATTTTGATCAAGAGTGTATGTCAATTGTTTATGAAGTGAAACAACTACTATTGATAATGGTTTCAACAGATTAAGGGTTTGAATTTTTTATGATTCATATGTTAGATATTGGGATTGGTATTGATGGTGAGATAGGTTTATATTGTAGAAAACAACATTTAGATAGTTTTGGTAATAGTTGATAGTATTGTACAAATGTTTTTTTTTTTTTTTGGCTGCACTATTGTAACAATGATTTACCATATTGATTATTAGTTTGTGGATTGGTGTCACTTTGGAGCTTTAGGGGCCTCTGTTGGGCTGCTATTTCTGTGGACTAGAAGAGTAGTAGAGAAATTTGATAGGGCTGTGGGAAATTATTCAGTTTATGTAAGTTTGGATGTGTGGATGATCAATACAAGTCGGTGTTTCAGGTGCCTATGGTCCCAATTTTGAGCATGATAGATATGTGGGTTTGGTGGAGTCTTGAAAGAGATTTTGATATGATTCTGTCTGAGAAGTAGGTTTGATTTTTTTAATGATTTATTTCATGGTGTGTTTGTGCATTAAGATTAGAGTTTTTTACCCGTAATAACTTCAAAGGAATCAAAGCTTTTTGAAAGTTTTATTATTTTACTTAAAAAGAGGATTCCCTCTTAAATTTGATGGAAGCCATGAAATCAAGTTCATAAAACCCTATTAATTTTGATCAAGAGTGTATGTCAATTGTTTACGAAGTGAAACAACTACTATTGATAATGGTTTCAACAGATTAAATAAATAAACATGCTTACATAAAAATTAAATAAATAAAAAAATCAATATGTAAATCTTCTGCAAAACAATTGAAGATTTCTTAAATGAACATTTATAATTATGTATGAAAAGGCTCCACATGCGAGGCTATACTAACACTAGCATATATATATATATATATATATATATAGATTGAATGGGGCTCTCTTGATTTTCCTTATCTTATTGATGTAATTGAAATATTTAACTTTCTCATCATCAATGCAGAATTTCATAGTCTTCTCTTTGGTTATATTAGTCCTACCTTTGTGTTGCTTTGTTCTATTTATTTTATTTTTTATTTTTTTAAATCATTTATTTGTTTTTTTTTGTTACAATTTTATATAGTGCCGAGGTTAAGGTGTACGTGACCATATCTGCATTACAGCTAATTTCACATCATGTTTTCTTGGCTTACAGAAGGCTGAGACCTTGGGAATTGCTAAATTCCCAATACTAGGTTGCATCAAGAATAGCAGAGTTGGGGTCAAAGATACAACCTTTTCATCAAGGTAAACTTATTACACATATTTTTATTATTATTATTGTGAACAAAAAAAAAAAATTAAGAACTTATTATTGTCACTATCTAGAATAATTTGTGCATCATGTATCTTAAAGAGCTTAATTGTGATCATAAATAAAACTGTCTTTTTAATATATATTGGAAGACTTCTGGGTATCATGGTCATAATTTCAAACCCATTGCTAAGGACAGCTTAGTGGTTCAATAGCGCCTGGTGGTTTGTCAGCTAATTAATGCAATGAGTTTCATAAAAATCTGCACTACACTGCACCGTTTCAAACTTTCTACACTGCACTATTTCTCTTCTATTAATGTTTCTTGAATGTTGGCTGAAAATTGATTCTAATTGTTTTGCAAGTAGGGATTTGGCATTTTGTTATCTGGGTTATTGGGTAATACGACTACAAGACAAGGACAGTCAGGTATTTACCAGTCTCTTCTTTATTCAGTACTATTTCTTGCATATTTATTGGTAATATGTTTCTAGAAATAATATGAAATTGGAATGTGATTGCATATTTAAGTTTCTAGGGTTACAAGTAGAAATGGACTAAAATTTCCGAAACAAAAAATATTGTGTATAAAGAAGTTTTTACTAATCTCTGAGTCAAGGAACCAACTAATAGAGGTAACATAATTTATATTGTAAAAGTCACTCATAATTGCTTTGCATTTATATTATTTATTATTGTGTTTATCTCCTTCTCCAAATTGATTTAGCCACTTTGTTTGGAGTAGTTTCTATTTAGGTCTTTGACTTATGTTTTTCTCTTTGCTTTTTGGTTTGTGCATTAAATATGATCAAGTTTTTTGATATTTGTATGGATTGGTTTCAGTTTAGGTCTTTAGGTTATATTTGGTTTTGATTAAGGTATTTGAGTAAAATTGGATTTAGTTTAGTTATTTTTGTTAATTTGTTCATATTTATCTATCTATGGTGACTGGGTTAAAACACAGAGGAGTGGATTTAAAGAACTTAAGAGAGTCTTGGTCTCTTTCGGGCACTTTGAATATTGAAATAAAGCAGGAGTTTATTTAAATCAGGTGCAATTCAAATCAGGTGGGAATGAAAAAGTAAATTAGGCATTTTCCCTTAATCTATATAAGTAGTAACATGAATCTCTGTGGAGGGAAGGCTTTTTAATTCCTTTAATAGTTTCTAGCTTTCTTTTAAGATTCTTTGTGTTAACCTATAATGATTTTTTCTGAAGGAATCTTTGCCTATATATATATATATATATTTTTTTTTTTTTTTTAAATTATCAATATATATTTTTTGCTTCAATTTCGGAGTTTGGTGGGCTTAGACATCATCAACTATAGATTTAGATGCTCTAAAAAACACTTTTATGGTGACATGCTACATAATATTTAACAATGCTATTACTTGGTTCTCTTTTAGAATAGCATTTTGTTATTGCCTATTGGCTTTTCTTTCATATATGGCTGTTAGAGACAATTTTGTGATGCCATCTCTAATCACCTATCCTTTAGATCATATGAAACCATATATAGTTAACATATTTCATTGCGAATCCATATAGTTTTTTTTTTATAAGTCCCTATAGGTTTTAAATGCTTATATTGTGATTGAGTTATATAATTTCTAGTATGTATGCAATAAATCTTTTATTTGATCATATTGTCACTCCATTCTTGAATATTTAAGAAAAAAATTAAAGCTCTGTATAGTTTCTTTAAAGTGGTTTCTAAAACAATTTTACTCTTGAGGAAATTTTCTTGACGATGGGCTGTAATTGTTATAGTTGTTATTGTCTTATCAAAGTTGGTGCTAAATTTGATGCCTAACCTTCTTTACTCTTTAGATGAAGAAGTATTAAAACAAAGAACATAGAACTAACCACAACTATGATTCTCTACCAAATTGCTTCCAAATTCTCATCATTTACTGTTTTCTATCTTTGACAAGCTAATTACTTTTTTGTATCTTTGTTATATTACTTTGTTTTGTTTGGGTTCAATTTTGTTGTGTTACATTTGCAGAGTAGTATTTATTCTATCGAGTATCTAAATGAAAGTTTGAATTATTATATAGACAAACAGAAAGAAAATTAGAAAGTCAAAATCAGAGTATCAAGGATGTGGGATGCAATCAACTCAAAAAATAATGAAATTATTAGTTTAGATATGATTTTAATTGATGAGCAAGTTTGTTTTTCTTTTATAGCTTTTAATATTGTTCGATCATTATATAACTTATGTATTCTATCTATATAAAACTGATGCCTTTACTTGCAGAATAATGACTATAATCTCAAGTATGGATGGGAATTCTTCAGGAGGTTCACTCTTTATCTCTCAAGGAAGTAATTGAATTCATGTTTGATTAAAGCAGATGATGCAGAAACTTAGTGTTAGTTGTATTGTGATAATTGGTAGTTATTGGCATTGTACTAGGAATTGATGCAAAGTTTAGGATGTTTTGGTAGATATTTGGCAGATTCTTAAAAAAGGACTTAGTGAATAGTGAGAAATATTAATACAGGTTGTGTTTGCTTGCTTCACGTTAATAGAAAGTTGCAGGTTTATTCAAATGTTAATAAGATGAATTGACCATCCCATATTATGAAATCAGAAGGCAATAAAATTTTATATATTAAATGCAGGAGAGTATAACTTATCTTCAACAAGTGGAACAAGAGTTCATATTAATTTGGAAATTCCTAAAACTGCTAATTTCAAAGATTAGTAAGTGCTTTGTTTTGGATTCACACTTTTTATGTATTTTAGTATTTACCGTCTCTACAATCCTATGTGTAATATCTTTATGTAATATAATGGGCTGGTGGAAAGTAACCAACCAATAGTACAAATGCCAAAACAATTTAAATCACAAGTGACAATTCAAGAAGAGATGAACATCAACAGAAGAACCGTAAGTGAAATAACCAAAATTATGTGCGACTCTCATAATGAGGTAAGAAGAAAGAAAACCTTGAACAATCACATTATGTCCTTAATATTGCTTTATGTACTATAGACCTGCTTTTACAAAATTTAACTATAAAATTGTGAATTGATTGATATGCATTAATTAAATGAAAAATCTAAATGGAAAAGAATTTGTTTTCTAAATACAACTTAATGACTATAATTTCAAGTATGGATGGGAATTCTTCACTGTGAAGAAAGTTTTTGAATCTTTTGAAGAAATTGACAAAGCAATTCAACTTGATAAAACGACAAAAGTACGTATTCTTTAATATAGCAAAATTACAAATTTAATTTTTAACTTCTATATGTTGTAATACATTTCTCAACCTGTTCTATTGCCAAGCTTACATTAGTGATACTTCAAATGAATGTAACAACAACTTATCAAGTGTTGTGCAACTCACACCAACATCTGTAATCAAGGAAAACAAAAGGACATATTCAGTTACTACTACGAAGCAACAAAGGAAGAAGATACAAAAAACACATTAAAGTTTTCTTTCAATTTATTTGAAATATTGATTAAGTAGTTCTTTAAATTTGTGTTTCATTTATTTAATGGATAATTGAGGATGCAAATGATTTAATTCTTCATTTTAATTTAAACTTAAGTTTGATTTCTATTTTTCATTAAGTAATTTATTGTTTCATATCAAAGATAGAAACTATGAAACTGGAATCCAAATGAACAATCAATAAGGAAGAGAAAAAGAATAGTTTACATACTAGAAAAAGTGTAAGTTCACAATTTTTCACAAATTTTTGTAGAAGGCAATAAAATTTTATATATTAAATGCAGGAGAGTATAACTTATCTTCAACAAGTGGAACAAGAGTTCATATTAATTTGGAAATTCCTAAAACTGCTAATTTCAAAGATTAGTAAGTGTTTTGTTTTGGATTCACACTTTTTATGTATTTTAGTATTTACCGTCTCTACAATCCTATGTGTAATATCTTTATGTAATATAATGGGCTGGTGGAAAGTAACCAACCAATAGTACAAATGCCAAAACAATTTAAATCACAAGTGACAATTCAAGAAGAGATGAACATCAACAGAAGAACCGTAAGTGAAATAACCAAAATTATGTGCGACTCTCATAATGAGGTAAGAAGAAAGAAAACCTTGAACAATCACATTATGTCCTTAATATTGCTTTATGTACTATAGACCTGCTTTTACAAAATTTAACTATAAAATTGTGAATTGATTGATATGCATTAATTAAATGAAAAATCTAAATGGAAAAGAATTTGTTTTCTAAATACAACTTAATGACTATAATTTCAAGTATGGATGGGAATTCTTCACTGTGAAGAAAGTTTTTGAATCTTTTGAAGAAATTGACAAAGCAATTCAACTTGATAAAACGACAAAAGTACGTATTCTTTAATATAGCAAAATTACAAATTTAATTTTTAACTTCTATATGTTGTAATACATTTCTCAACCTGTTCTATTGCCAAGCTTACATTAGTGATACTTCAAATGAATGTAACAACAACTTATCAAGTGTTGTGCAACTCACACCAACATCTGTAATCAAGGAAAACAAAAGGACATATTCAGTTACTACTACGAAGCAACAAAGGAAGAAGATACAAAAAACACATTAAAGTTTTCTTTCAATTTATTTGAAATATTGATTAAGTAGTTCTTTAAATTTGTGTTTCATTTATTTAATGGATAATTGAGGATGCAAATGATTTAATTCTTCATTTTAATTTAAACTTAAGTTTGATTTCTATTTTTCATTAAGTAATTTATTGTTTCATATCAAAGATAGAAACTATGAAACTGGAATCCAAATGAACAATCAATAAGGAAGAGAAAAAGAATAGTTTACATACTAGAAAAAGTGTAAGTTCACAATTTTTCACAAATTTTTGTCATAATTGTGATGTAACAGTGTGATTGGTGTGAAAAAAATTGTACATCCACATGTAAGTGATGGTTAACCACTCACAATCTATTATGTCAGAGTAGTGGCAAAAAAGTTGTAAAATAATATTGTCCTAGAACTACTCTTATGACTATGATGAGATAAATTTAAATTCTTCGCTCATTGTTGGATTTTTTTTTTTTTAATAGTCAATAGTTTTCCCGTGCATCGCACGGGTTAGCGATTAGTTTATTTAAAGTTTTAGGTTTCTCTCTTCCCTAAGCTTATAACTAGCACATTTGTATCATCTTCTCTCATCACTCAAATAGCAAGCTACTTCCTAAACTCCCGTAGCCACATACTCTTCTACATCCTTCTATTCATTAAACCAACAAAAAATAAATCCTTTTTATTTCTAAGCATTGACAGTGTTAAAAAATAAATAATAAATAAATAAATAAAAAAAAGAAGAAGAAGAAGATTGTGGAGCTTCTACCTTATAAATTTGTGCAAATTTGTAAGTTGTAAAACAGGTGACTAGGCTTGTTGTATCCTAGGGATGACTTGCCAAATAACCACTCTGCACTAGTAAAGAGCATGAATCTTCTTAAGAGTGCATGAATTTTATTGTTAGAGAATATGAGAAATTATACATTTATACTACCAATAATGGTATAAAAGAAGTTGCAATGAGGTGGGTGACAGAAATTGAGGTGCTGATCAAGTCGTTCTCTTTAGGTGATTCACGTCCTCTCGATAGTATTACAGTTCTAAAAAGGTTATTTTGCACATCGTCCCTAAGATACAAGTCTAGCCACCCATTGTACACCTTACACATTTGCACAAATATATAAGTTAGAAGGTCCACATTTTTTTTCAACACCTCTTACACAAAAAAATCTTTTTTTCTTTTTAAAGATTTATTTTTTGTTGGTTTAATGAATGGGAGGACGTAAGAAAGTATGTGGCTATGGATGAAGTTTAGGAAGAAGCATGCAATTTGAGTGATGAGAAAAGATGATATGTGGCTATGAAAAATAAGTTTAACTCATACTCATTAATCTTAAAGGGGAACTATGTTTTACAATTCTGTATCTCGTATCAAGTGCATTGGTACACTAGCCATTGTGTCAAACCATTGTCAATTCAAAAAACTCTCTCAAGAGCTCTTCTCCCGACGGAGTCATCACCGGTGGTTACTTTTTGGGCCATGTGTTCCTTAGCTTCAACCATTATTCCTTTTTGTTTCCTGTGCACTACCTTTAATCTGGTAGGTGTAGCCGTCTTGTCCCTTTTAATTTTCACTCCTTTCTATAGCTTCTCATCATTTCCATTCGGCTTCTTTCCTTCTACATGCAAATAGCGTGGCACTTTGTTCTTTCAAGTCAACTCTACTAACCTTCTAGACTACTGGTGATCTGAACTACAATTTTTCCTATTTTCCTCTTTGGCTTTCTGTTTCTGTTTCCCCTTTTTGCCTTAACCTTCCCCTGTTTGTTTTCTAACTTTGTCTACTTCGCCTTTATATTCTCCAATCCCTTGTTTCCTTTTTCTGTTTGTATCCTCTCTACACCTTTTTTCTTTTGTTCACCTGGTTCCTTTTTATTTGTATTTTTCTATGGTCCTTTAGCACCACCCCCTAGTGCATGCAAGGTGTCGCTGCTAGTCCTAGACCTATGGATAACAATATAGAAGCAAGAGAGTATGGCTGGACAGATAGCAGTGATACAAACAATAATAGGACATGTCAGCAGAAGAGATGGAGCCTGATTTGCTATCCAGTGATGACGAAACTCCTTTTGCTAGGCATGGGCGTATCATAAGACCTAATCAGGATGATGTAGCTGCTCAACAAGATTTCTGGAACAGAATTGCTATTGGCTTCCTCTTAGACTATCAGAAGTTCTTGGTGAGTTATTTTCAAAATATTATTAATGCTGCTTGAAGACTCAGAGACCCAATCACAGTGGTGGTCGTGAATCATATTTCTATATTCTACATTTTGAGTACATTAAATATCTTCAACATATCTGTAATGAAAGACTGTGGACACAAGGGGTCATTTTGGAGTCGCCATCTAGTTTTTGCAATGGTCTAGGAACCATATATATAGCGTCCCATCGAGGAAGGACATTTGATCTTACTACAGGAGTATTGGTTCGGAGTTTAGGTACGCTTTTGGGAAGGTGTTAAGCACCCAAGATCGTCCAACCCTAAGGTTGGCCTCCCATCATTGTGTCTTATGTCTTAACCCTATTAAAAGCTAATTCGACACTTATTCTAAACTCACACACACTAACATGCATCTAACATACAACCTGGCATCTTTCATCCCAAGACACATACATACCTATCCTAAAGCAAAAGAGAGCCAAACATACAAAAGGAACCCTAGCATTCATCTAGCATGTGAAAACTCTATTATACATCTAAAACAAGGCAGCAAGCATATCATTAAACACAACACATATCATAAACAAGGCATTAGCATATTAGAAACCCTAATCATATATCTAAGCATGTTTCATCATATCATCAAAATAAAACCATAACAAAATGTGTAGACATTTCTAATGCATGACTTACCTTTTACTTACCTTTCAGCAACACAGCACCTATGGCATTAATGCATGGACATGTGAATGAATAGCATGGTATTAAAACTTAAAGAACCCTAGTCTAAACATGTGGTAGCAAACAAGCATATGAGGCAGAGGTACTAGCACATACAAGCATGTGAACAAACTTAAAAAAGGAACAAAACATGTAAAATAAACCAAACAAACAACACAAGGAATCTAGATTAGGGTTTCTGGGCAAGTGTCTACGTATGCATGCTTATGACATGCATGCATAGGACTTGTTCAAGAACCCTAACCCAGAAACCTGACACAGAAAACCGAGCACAAGCAAGAAAACCCTAATTCTAACAATCAAGCATGCTCAGAACAATAACAGAACTATATTCTAACCTAGGCAAACATGCATAAACATAAATCAAACCAAAAACAAGATTAAAACAAGAAAAGAAAGACGAAAAATAAAAAGAAAAGCTAGAAAGAATACCTTAAAGTAAAAAGCTCCTAAGCTTAATTTTTTACTGTTCCCTTCAGTCAAATCTATCACAATTCAATAAAATAGTGATTAGTAAACTTAAACTCATAGGATTGGAGCCAGAAAATGTCCCAATCAAATAACTTGAGGGTGTTTTGTGAAAAAATCCCTTTTGATTCATTATTTTCTAGTGAATCTTAGGTTTTTCCCGTGGGATTTCAGTGTGTTTTGAAAATGTACCATATAAGGCTTTTTATAGTTGATAAAAAGGGGTTTAGAACGGGTCCCAAACGATGTGGGATTCATTCCAAACCTTAGCCATTATTGCAGAAAACTTATCTTTTCCGTACTTCTAAAACCCTAACTGCGAACGCAGGAATGTGTCTGTGTACACATGCTTTGACTCACGTACGCAGGCTGCTACCCATGTACGTGGGCCGAGGGCCACTTTGGTCATTTTATTTCCAAAAATTAATTTTGTGCATTTAAAAGTGATATTTTCCATTTTAACACTCTTCAAGTCAATTTAATATCTAATTGGGTTCTAAACTGGTCTTGGGCCTTAGAGTTCGAGCATCATTGGGGAACGAGAGCCCGAGTCGTAAGGGGTACAAAATGCGATGTCTACAGATGCCTCTCTTTTGATTCATGAGTTTCACTAACAGAATCAAATGAATAAGAGACAAAACATTTTGTTTCGATGTATGGATCGGGCCCAACCCACACATACGACACACATCAAACATACATGGGGCGAGGTGCAACTCCAAAGAGTTATGTGGGATTCGTATGTCTGAAGTCCCACCTTTGTTGCTCGGGAAACGAGCAACGACAAGTTCACTATCCCATAACCTGTTTGCCACTTGCAAGCAAATGGCGAGTGACTCACTATCCTAGAGTCACTAAAAAAAAGAAAAAGAAACAAAGGTACTCTTACGAGCTAACCCAATAAACAACAAAAGGATATAGTCTCTGTGGCTTCCATCTATGGCTCTTGCCTCAAACTTCTCTGGGTGACTTGTTCTTGTCTTCTTCACTTCTTTCTCTACCTTTTCTAGTGAGGCTCTTACCTCAGGTTGACCTTGATCTCTTTCTCTATCACTATCTCTACCTTTTTCTATCGTGCCTACATGTTTAATTCCCAGAGGATATGTGCACGAGTAGTCTTGATTATTAGATCCACTAAGGATGGTGAAAACTCGTTAAGGAGTGGGGAGGAATCTTCAGCCTCTTATGACTTGCATGGGAATGAGAAACTCGTTGAGGAGTAGTATGTATGGACTTGCTGAGGAGTAGTGTAGATTTGTGATCCACTAGGGAAGAATTTTCTACTTCCTTCATGGTTCGCTGAGGACTTTGACGAAGAATCTTCTGCTTCCTCGCTGGGAATTCTTGGTGTATGGGACTCACTAGGAAAGAATCTTCTGCTTCCTTACTAGGGATGCTTTGGGGAAGAATCTTCTGCTTCCTTACTGGGAGTTGTTTAAATGTGCTTGGGTTCATCAGGGAAGAATCTTCTGCCTCCTCCATGGGGATGATATTTGTTAGGGAAGAATCTTCTGCTTCCTTACTGGGGATGGTGCTCTTGATGTGCTTGAACCACTGAGGAAGAGTCTTCTGCTTCCTTACTGGGAGTTGTTTAAATGTGCTTGGGTTCATCAGGGAAGAATCTTCTGCCTCCTCCATGGGGATGATATTTGTTAGGGAAGAATCTTCTACTTCCTTACTGGGGATGGTGCTCTTGATGTGCTTGAACCACTGAGGAAGAGTCTTCTGCTTCCTATTGAGGGTAGTGTTCTTAATATGCTTGATCCACTAGGGAAGAGTCTTCTGCTTCCTTCATGGGGATGGTGTTCTCGATGTGCTTGAACCACTAAGGATGGTTCTTGATGTGCTTGATCCACTAGGGATGGTTCTTGATGTGCTTGATCGAAGAAAGAGTCTTCTACTTCCTTTATCGCTCATTGGGGAGTCCTTTGATAATTTTGTGCCTAATTGGGATAATCTTAAGATTTCCCTCCTTTTTTGAAAGTTTTTTTATTTTTTTATTTTTACTATTCATGAGTAAACTACACGTAGTTTAGCCATTAGGTGTGTTCCCGCCTTTTCATTTTTCCCAACGGTTACCAACCGTTTCTTTTTCTTTTTCATTCTCTTCATCTCCCTCACCTCTTCATATTCTCCATAACTCTTCCTTTTTTTCTCTCTACAAAAATCTCTCTCTCCTCTTTCTTTTCCTCAATTCCTAACTCTCTCATCCTCTCAAACCCTTTCATTTTCTCATTTTCTTTCATTCTCTCATCATCTACTCCAATGGCACATAAGGCCAAGAAGTCATCCTACGTCCTATCTTCTAATGTATTCCACTTTACCCGCTAAAATGGAGCAACGAGGTTGGTGGGGCCTCTACCATTGACATACCAGCTAGAGAATCACATTCCCATGGCTGAATCTGTAAGTTTCTGTACTTTTTCTCATTTTCAAAGTTTCTCCTTGATCTTCCATTTTAATGTATTTCTTGCCATGTAAATGTTGGGTTTTGTTGTGGGATGGGGTTAGATAAAAACCTGACATTTCAGGAGGGGGTAGGAACATGTTTAGGATTGATATTGGATGGTGCATGCTAATGTCGAAGAATTGCTTCTGTCTATGTTCCTGCATGCATGGCCTCGAGATCGCAGATACATCTTGGAATCATGCATACATAGCTCTGTTCTTGCATTCGCAACTCTGTTCTTGAGGTTTTGCATACGTGGGAGTGGGCCTGCGTACGCAGGGTTCTATCTACATACGCGGGCTTTGACCTGCGTACGTGAGATGCCTAGCAGAAGCCCTACTCTGCCCATTTTCACTTTTTTTCATCTATTTCACTTCCATGTGCAATCCTAACACACCTTTTTGTCATTTTTACACCCGAATATCACTATATGCTTCTTTTTATCTTCATACTTACATTAAAACATCATTTTTCCTAAATTATGCTTGAATCAGGAATCTAATGTCATTTTCTTTTCTTGTAGTCATCATCCCTTTATACTGGTAGGGGGAGCACTAACAAGGTGGTGGAGTGGTACAACCTTTTTGTCCCTGAAACCAGGGCCTTCATCCTGAAGGTGGGCTTCGAGCCTATCACTGGTCTTCTTCCAAAGAATTCTGCGAATGCTGCCTTGGTGTAGTGCCTCATTGAGAGGTGGTGGGATACTACCTACACCTTTCATGTCACTGAGCGGGAGTTGACGGTGACTCCCTATGACTTTTACTGCATGACTGACCTTAGCTTCGAAGAGGCCATCATCAGTTTGGATGGTGTGTTGGGCATCCAACTGGGTCTCGACATGTTGGGGAGGAAATACTCCACTAAGACCATTTGCTACTTCGGCTTGGTGTCTAATTACATGTTTCTCCCACAGAGGACTACGGAGGAGTGTATTCGTATGGCTAGGGCTTTCGTTCTTCACTTTTTAAGGCACCTCTTTGCCAATGGTGGGCAAACGGTGTCTTTGAGGTGGTTGATCCTCTTTCAAGACTTTGGAGAGGCACAGAGGGCCAACTGGGGGCAAGCATGTCTTGCCTATCTTTACTCCACCCTTGACACTCTCAGCGGGGCACTTTGCGACAACTTGTGGGCCTTGAAAGCTCCTTAAGGTTGGTTCTCTTTCCATTTCTTGCATTTTTATTTGTAGCTTATAGTCTTGCAAACTATATTATCTTACAAACTGTCACCTTGCAAACTGTCATCTTGCAAACTGTCATCTTGCATCTAACCTGTGGCTTGCGTTTCTTATTGCAGCGGTGGGTTGTTAGGTATGGCCTCATAACTTCGGGCATTGATCTAGTTTTGAAGGAGTTCCTTCGAGTGAGGGCCTACCTTACTAGGTTAACTTCAGATAAGGTAAGTTCAAGAGATTTAGTTGTTCAAGCTTCTTCATGCATTTCCCTTAGAATGCCCTTCTTCTAACCTTATGCCATTATAGGTTAACTAGGCCCCATGGGTTGGCCAGCCCCTTCCTACTACTCGAGACTTGGAGCCTACAGCTCTTATCGCTTCAAAGATCACCCGACCCCTTGAAGGAGTGGGCTTGAGGGCGTTATATCTAGTGGAGAGGGTGCAATCCCAGCTGGTGGGTAAGGATGACCCACAAATTCCGATGGACCCTTTTGAGTTCATGCTTGCCCCACACTCCGTGACTAATGCTAAATACAACTTATGGAGGAGCAGTGTTTCCTATGCTGAGTGGCTTCTTAAGAGGTTGGACTCTGAGGAGTTCAACATCACTCGCCTCATGCCTTCCCTTAATGTTCAGGTATATGCTCAATCTTGTTTTCTTTTCTTTTTTCCTCTTCCTTGTTTGTTGTAAGGTTGAATTTAATCAACCATCTTGTTGGCTTTATTCCGTGCCAAATTTGCTTGTAATTCAGCATTTAGAAACCCTATATTTAGGTGGGAATCATGTAAGGTTAGTGTATGAGAGAGTGTGAAGAAAAACTCAAGATTATGCACTCAGCAAAGGACTCGCAACTGGATCTCGCGGCTTGCAAGTCACCAAAGGATGCACACGAGTGAAGCATGCAGAGGAGCTGAATAGTCACGCCTACTAGAGCACTATAGGACAAAAATTCCAGTCTGGCTATTCAGTTAGCTCGCGACTTGGACTCGCGACTCAGTCAAGTCACGAGGCCAAGTCGCCAGTCCACTCTGTTTGGGAAAAACTGACTTTTTGCATTCCATACACACACCAGTATAAATGCCCTTTATACCCACGAAATGTAGAGGGCTTCCAGAGAGAATTTTGAGAGAGAAACCCTAGAGAAAAACAAGATTGACTCATCCACAATCTTCATCCTTTGATTCTCCAAATTCCTCTACTCTCACCCTCTCCATTGTAACATCCTTGAGAGGTACATTAGCCAAAACCTTTTCTCACTATACTCATATCTGTGAGGAGGCCATTTGGTGCTTGGTAAGCAGGTAGGAAAGGACCAATTGATATTGGTTGATGCTATGGGTTATAGTAGAATCTGGTAAGCTAAAGAAGACAAAGGTTCGGCATAACCTCATTGGAGCAAGAAGTTTGGAGGGCTTAGGTACACTAGGTAGATTAGGCTTGGAGGGTCTTCTGCTGTTCATGTATCCTAACTACATTTTTTAGTGTATTATTGACCGTTTGGAGGGCGGCGGAGAGGTTTTACACCGAGGACTTCGGTTTCTTCTTTGATAACACATCGCTATGTTGTCTTTGTGTTTGCATCTCTCTTCCCTTAATCTTTGCCATTTAATTTCTGCTGTGGTTGTGATTTTATTTGGTTTAAATTGTTTTATCAATTCTATGTTTAGCTTATGTTCATTATCTGCACATACATTGTTTGATAATAAGCTTGAGTTGGTATTTTGTAAATTGGGGGTCTAAACGTTCAAGGTGTTTTACACACTATTTGAACCAAGGAAGAGGCGGCACCATTAATTACCTGTAGTCACAACACATATAGGCATACAACATACAGTTTTTTGCTTTTATTCTATTTATTTTTTTGTCTTTTTATTCCCTTTAGCAAACATTTAAATTTAGTTTGAGACAAAGGATTGTATTTAAGAACATTTTTTTACATTTATGCTTTTGATTGGAACTTAGCACTTAATTTACAAGATATGTGATGAATTGTATGTTTCTATACAACTTTGCTTCTTTGATGTTTGAAATCTTGTGCTTGGAATGTGCCTTGGATGATCCCTTAGGCTATAGGAACCCTAGGAATGTTTTGGAGTGAAAAACTCTACTCAAAATAGGGGAACATGAGTTTCTGTCAAGCGTCATGCGTACGTGGAGATGAGTCGGCATACACAGGGTTGACTTTGAGTATGTGAGTAGCGAATCAAAAAAACCCTAACTGACTTACTTAAGTATAAAAGTATCCATTTGAGTTCAAAACCCTTACCAACGTATTTTCAACCCAAAGAACCCTTTTTTGAGGTCTCCCAATGGCAGAAAATTCTCCTTTTGATGTCTCCACTTGGATTAGGAGGCTTGGTCCTAATTTCAAGGATTCCATCGCCCCCTACGGCCTTTCTTGTATCTTCCCCTACCATCAAATTAGGGTGGATAAGCCTCTTCTTCGTGCTGCTGCCAACTATTGGGTCCTTCTCAGCATGTATTCCGCTTCAACGGAATAGAACTATGCCCCACTATTGAAGAATTTGGTGCTACCATGGATGAACCAAAGATTGATTATCTCATCTTCCCTACCATGGGTGGGGATCTTCCTTCTTTACTGCAAGTTATGTTGGGTGTCCCTGCTACCACGGCAAATAGGTGGTGTGTTTTTGGCAAGCTTAACCTTAGGTTGGTTTTTGAGTATTTTTCCGGTTTGGCCCTTCCCAAGGGTGAAAGGCCACGCTCGTACTTTCTCCACACGTTTTGCTTGTGTGCTCTTGCAAGGTATTTCTTGGTTCAAAACTCGTATTGTGTGGACCTTCGGATGTGCATGATAGCTTATGAGCTAAAGAGAGATAACCCGGTAGGCTTGATCTTGACAGAGATCCTCAATGGTTTGGATGCCTTTCATAGGAAGGAAGCAAACTTCTTTGCAGGAAGCCCTTTTCTCCTTCAGGTATAATCCCTAACTTTTGTCTAGGTTCTCAACCTAGCAGGATCCCTCTATTTTTTGCATAGGTTGCCTTTCGATTTTCAACCTATCGAGGCACCTTATATCGTCTTTCATTTACTTTTCCTTTTTTTTTTCACTCATGCTCTCTTTTTTTCTTTTTCTTTTTTTCTTTTCTCTCTCTCTCTCTCTCTCTCTCTCTCTCTCTCTCTCTTCTACTCCCTCTTCTTTTTTTATATTTTTTTTCGAGATATGGCTACAAGAGAGGCTTCGGTTGCTTCAACCTCCCACTGTTCCTCTTAGCACCTACCTCCCTAGGCACCTTAGGGACCGCCGGCTTCATCAGAATGACATGAGTTTTGAGGCGTACATGGAGCTTATGAGGCACCTTAAGGAGACCGACGTTTAGTAGGTCGTGGAGTGGTGGCACATCTCATGCATGGTCCATAGTTGCTACAAGGATTGCTATGAGAGTCTAGTTGGACTTCGTTGTTGCTCATACTACTCCACTTGTTGTATCTAATTTGGAGAGCGTCAAGGAGCTCCTCATGATGAATAAGCCTTCCATACCACAGTGTTTACCAATAGGATCTTGGGCAGTATTAGTGAGGCTTGGTCACGCCGTAAGATGACAAAAGGCATTGTTCCACCTTGATACATCTATCCTACTGCGGCTTACAAGCAATGGTTGGAGGTTAATATGAAGTGGATTCTAAAGGATGAGAAAGCTTACATGAAGACTAGCAAGAAAGCAAGGAGGAATGAGTGACCGCCTTGAGGGGCCCCATGTTTTACTTTTCTGCACTTTAATGATTCTCATGTTTTTGTTTTTGAATTTAATAAAGGATTAGAATGTTCCAAATCCCCCATGAAAACAATCTTATCATCTTTTAATTTGAGCAATAAGAGAATTACCTTTTTATTATCTTTGCTTATTGTAATTTATTCCTTTTTTCTTTTTCTTTTCTTTTTCCTTTGCCATGTAACTTTTGCCCACGATGTCCCTTTGGCAATTTTCGTCATGCCTATGGTATTTTCACCTAAATTTTGTCTAGACCGCCCTTTCGGGTTTTCAATTTGGTGGGGTTCTTTTACCTTAATTTTTGCCTAGACCCTTTCATTCTTGTCATCGTCTTCTTATGCAAGCATGCTTTCAACCGCATTGCCTATGATGGAAAGGTATAGGAGTAAGTGGAGGCACGAAGATAGGTGGGTGGAGGACATATTCTTTGATAAGTTCAAAGGCTTTTTGGCACTCATCGTTCTATGTATGTGGTTCATTCTTCCTTAGGAGTTGGAGAGGGGCTCACAAGTAAAGGTGAGCTTGGCAATAAATCGACTAATGTATTGTAATCGACCCAAGAAACCCCTTATTTCTTTCTCACTTTTGGGTGGAGGCATCTCTAATATGACTTTAATCTTGGATGGGTCAACTTCTATCCCTCTATCACTTATTAGGAATCCTAGCAATTTTCTGGTGGTTACTTTGAAGGTACACTTTTGTGGGTTCAATCTGAGCCTATACTCCTTAATCCTCTCCAAGAACTTCCTTAAGTTTATGGTGTGGCTACCTCTATCCTTGGATTTCACTATTATATCATCAACATCCACCTCTACCTCATTATGCATCATATCATGTAGTAAGGCCGTAGCCATCCTTTGGTAGGTTGCCCTATTATTCTTGAGGCCAAACAGCATCACCGTGTAACAATAAATTCCTTATTCGGTAGTGAAAGTGGTTTTGGTTATATCTTTAGGAGCCATCTTGATTTGGTTATATCTTGAAAAGCCATCCATAAAAGACATCAAGGCACTTCCTGTTGTATTATCCACTAAGACATCAATGTGAGGGAGAGGAAAGTCATCCTTAGGGCATGCCTTGTTCAAGTCCCTAAAATATACACACATCCTCACCTTCCCATCTTTCTCAGGTACGGGCACGACATTAGCCATCCATTCGGCTTGGTGTATGGGTTTGATGAACCCTACTTTTAATTGCTTAGTGGCTTCCTCCTTGATTTTTAAAAGCCATTTGGTTCTCATTCTTCTCAACTTTTTCTTGATGGGCACCATGTGATCATGAGTATCAATGTGATGTTGAGCTATCCCGGGGTCAATTCCAGGCATATCTTCATAAGACCATGCAAACACTTCTTGAAATTCCATGAGGAGTTCTTGAAGATCTTTTCTTTCTTTTTCATTTAGAGTTGAGCCAATTTTAATTAAGCGTGGATTCTCATCATTACCCAAATTAATAGTTTCAAAAGTTGGTTCCATAGGTTCAATTTTCTTTTCCAATTGTTTATTAATTTCATTTTTAAATTCATTTGAATCATTTAAGTGCAAAATTTCAATGTTATGGGACTCATCAAAGTAAGCCAAATCAGAATTCATCTTATTGAAAGTATTGAAATGTACATTGGAACTTGCATTACAAAACTTTTTCCCCATGTTTTCAGAAAACCCAACCCAAGTCCAATTATTAATGGGCCCCACACTAGGCATGATGAATTTAGAAGGATTACTTGGCTCTTCATTGGTGATGGCGAACACGTCCCCACTTGTCTTCATCATGGTCTTCATTGCTTCAGCATCCATGTAGTTCACCAAGTCGACCTCTTCTTGCATCTCTTTGATCACCATGATAGGCTTCTCCTTAAAAGTGAGTTTTTCATTAAAGAACATTTCCGAACCGGATACACATTTCCATCCTTACCTACCCAAGGTTCGGGGAAGCCATAATAAGGGAAGTTTCCCCCTTCCTTCACAAAGTTCCCATTAAGAGTGCCAAGGTTTTTCTTGATTTCATTGCAGCTTTCAAAGAATCCTAAACCTTCCCTAGTCACTTGAGTCTTGAAATTGAGGAACTCAATTACCCATTTTCCTTCTTTTCCAAGGCCCATATCAGGCATGAATCCCATGTTCTTCATCATTGCAATCACCTTATGGCTACAATTGTTTGATCTCTCTAACTTGTGAAGCAACCAAGATTTCATGATTTGCTGCATTAGAAATTATTAGATCTTAGGAAGAATACTCAACTAAATTAAATACAACCACTTGTGCTTGTGTTATTTAGCTTCATTAATCTCTCAAATTCTTAGGCTGCTACTAGATTATACCTTTAGCACTTGTCTTAGGTTGTTTAGTAGTTAGGGTTTATTAGATCGCTTGTTTTCTAATTAACTGGGACTAAGGAGAGATAGAAAAATAGTTTCAACGATGAATATTTAAAGTGTGAATTGATATATACTTGCGTCGATGATCAGTTGTAAAATTTTAATGGTGGATGTTGACTTAGACCAAGGTTTGTTCTTTTGATTGAATTCGATACTTTAATTTGAATTGTTTCTTAGTTGTTTTTTCTTTAAATTGTTTTTATTATACTCAAACCCCCCCCCCCCTCCTTGTTCATGTAGCATAAAACTAGGCTAGATATTCTCCATGGGAACAATCCTTACTCGCATTATTACATATATTTTTAGGAATATAGGTTTTATTTTTGGTTGCCTGTGACAGCACACCAAGCTTTCATTAGAATGGACTTAGGAATTTTCAACCTTTTGTCCCAAACATGGGCTTACAATGTATTTGTCATCTTTGGGCTTTTCATTTTTATTCATTATTTCATCATTTTTTCTTGAAATGTCCCTTTAGCTAGAATACATTGCAGCCTTCCTCTCAAATTCTATGAAATTCTCATCATTTTGGGCCTAGGCATGCAACAAAGAGACCCAAGATTAGGGAGTTTCATTTTTGGTTTTGAAAGATGTTGGATGCTAAGTCCATAGCATATTTGTTACCTTAAGCCCAAAATACTCTTTTTCAAAAGGGATTTTTCCACTTGGGCCTACGATAGCAATTAAGCTATGATCTTATGAACCTTTCAAGTTAAGATAAGCCTTTAGATTTAGGGACAAACCTCTTTTATGTGAGAACTTCTTTTTCTTTTATCCCATAATATCTTAGAGTATACCATAACTCTAGGGCTATCCCTTCTATTTTTAATATCTTTTATTTGTCCTTTATAATTTGGTGAACACATGGTATATGGTTGAATAAACAAGAAATATGTAAAGGGTATCCTTTGTGATAGGGTCTAAAATGTCTCTAGTGTGGGTAGGTTCTCTAAGGCTAAAGGGATAGATAAGTAGGTCACTCATAACTTGGTGGGCTATTATTCCAATCAAGGGCCTAATTGGACCCCATAGTGAATTGGTAGCAAACCTTTATCATACTCAAAGCCCATTATAGGCAATAGCACTGATTGTGTGAGTTGGTGGGATGAATTTCGGAAAATTTGGCCCAAATGGAGCCTTCCATCTTCCCACTCATCACCAACCAAGGTTAAGGGACAAAAGAGAACAAGTGATGTGTGTGCAAAACAAGTATTGAAATACTTTTTATTAAGGTTAAGAAACAAGACATATAGGAATTAAACTCATCATCCCAAGTGGAGTCACCACTATGGACACAAGAGGTTGTTTTAGAGTCGCCACCTAACTTTTGCAATGGTCTAGGAACCATATATATAGCGTCCCTTCAAGGAATGACCTTTAATCTTATTACCAGAGTATGGGTTCGGAGTTTAAGTATGCTCTTGGGAAGATGTTAGGCACCAAAGATTGCCCAACCCTAAGGTTGACCTCCCATCATTATGTTTTATGTTTTAACCCTATTAAAAGCTAATTCAACACTTATTCTAGACTTACACACACGCTAACATGCATCTAACATACAACATGGCATCTTTCATCCCAAAACACATACATACCTATCCTAAAGTGAAAGAGAGCCAAACATACAAAAGAAATCCTAGCATTCATCTAGCATATGAAAACCCTATCATACATCTAAAACAAGGCAACAAGCATATCATCAAACACAACACATATCATAAACAAGGCATTAGCATATTAGAAACCCTAATCATACATCTAAGAATGTTTCATCATATCATTAAAATAAAACCATAACATAAAAAGAGAAGAAGTTTGGCTGGAGAACCTTAAGCAAATTGCTAGGACAAACTGGCTTTGCATAAGGGATTAATCAAATTTTTTTTCATGAAGATAAATTTGCTTTTCATACTAGGAAAATAATTGGAGCAGAGTTGTTTCAACAAACTCTGAATGAGTTGGAGTTTTGTGAACTTGAGGCTAAAGGTCAAAAATATACCTGGATAAACAGAAGAAAGGATGAAACCTTTGTCATGGAAAAACTAGACAGGGCTTTTGCCATTGTGGATTGGATCAATACTTATCCTCAATATACTCTACACAACCAACCCATCCTAAGATCTGACCATGGAGCCATTCTCCTAGATTTAGAGAATAAACACCCTTTTAGGATAAAACCTTTTAGATTTGAAAGGATGTGGATTAATCATGATGAATGTCATAATGTGGTCCAAAATGCCTGGAGAGTGGTCACTAATGGGTCAAGAGCTTTCCAATTACAGAATAAATTGACTAATGTTAGAAAGCAGTTCATTGAATGGAATAGGAGGAGGGTATTTGGAAGAGTGGAAAAGGAAATTAGGGCCAAACAGCAACTACTCCAGAACATGCAAGACTCTATTCACACTCTAAAGGATGTTAGAAAAGAAAAAGAACTTAGGGAGAGTATAGAAGACCTGCTAACTAAGGAAGAGATTAAGTGGGCCCAAAAGGCAAGGAGTGACTGGATTATCTAAGGGGGTAGAAACACAAAGTACTTTCAAATTGTAGTTAAACAAAGAAGAGCCAAAAATAGGATTGTAAATCTTAGGCAAAACAATGGGACCCTAACTGAGAATCTTGAGAAGATAGAAAGAATTCTGGTGTCACACTTCAAGGATAGGTTTACTGAAACAAATCCTAAATCAGTTCAATGGATTCTTGGTGAGTTAGAATCTTTACCTATTCCTAAGTTAAACCATCAGTAGTTACTCCAACTTGAAAAACCATTTACGGATTTTGAGATTGAACTGACAGTCTTTCAATTGGGTCCACACAAGTCTCCTGGTCCTGATGGTATTCCAGCATTTTTCTATCAAAAGTACTAGAATATTGTTAAACAGGATATACTAAATTCTATCCATGCCTTCTTCCATTTAGGTTCATTGCTGAAAGCTTTAAATCAAACCTTTATTACCCTCATTCCTAAAGTGGTGGTACCAGTGGAGGTCTCTCATTTTAGGCCAAAAAGCCTATGTAA